>NC_050513.1:3813505-3823561 GCF_002922805.2 Oryzias melastigma
TACTGATCCGAAAAGTGATCCGAACCGTGACCCTAAAACCGTGACACGATCCGAACCGTGAGTTTTGTGATCCGCAACACCCCTATTTATTATGTAAATAAATTAAATAAATAAAATAAAAAATAATTCAGTAGGATTTAAAATAGAAAAGTCTTTCTTACAGATAAATATTTAAGAGAAAAGGGCTTTGCAATTCCACATAAAAAAAGGAATAGCATTATTTTTCATTTATTATTAATGCACATTTTAATTTGAAAATGCATTGCTTATTCTTAAATAAGTTTAACTTGCTTTCCTTTCAAATGTTTGAAGAGGTAATTGGATTTTCCATCACTATTCTGTTTCCTCCACTACATTTTCGAGTCTGTGTAACAAGTAGTTTTCCTAAAATGCAAAAGCAAAGCAAATAAAAAACAAGGCTGCTGTATTATTGACTCTCCAACAGCTGTGTCGGGGTAATGTCCAAAATTTGCTTGCCAGCCGAGATTTGCATAACCTTATCAAAGCCCGCAGGATCAACATAACATCATTCATATTATGGCGTAGCACCGTCCCAGAGCTAACCATTATCATATGTGTTAATTTAGCTCAGGGGTCTGCAACCTTCAACATTTAAAGAGCCAGTTGGGTCGATTTAATGGGAACCACAAAGTTTTACAGAAATGGCACGATAAAGTATCTTCAGCTTCATAATTAAAATAAGACACTCCTTTGTATTCATGTTATTTTTAGTATGATGATTAAAAGTAATCAAATTATTGTTTCTGTGCATGAATGAAACATAAACATTACAAGAATAATGGCATTTTTCTAAAAATGAAATTGGTTATAACTTTTGACATGACCCCCTTTCAAAATAAAAGACAGGATCATGTCAACGCAGCAAATGTTGTATTAGGTAGTTTAATGTCAGCAATATTTTTTAAAAAGACTATACAAAGTTTATTTTATAGTTTTTGCTGGAAATGCATAGAAATAATTCAGAGCTAATTAGTGACCCTGACTGTGTGTTTCAGACGATATGGCACAATTAAAACCCTTGAAACTGTCAGCTTTCTAATCTGCCGTGTACGAATCGTGGTACTGCTTACTGACCTCGAGTTCAGTGGTACACGGCACTAAATGTTTTAGTACAACTATGAAGTTGTAGAGCTTGATTGATTGTTGGAGCATTCTGGGTACTGTAGTCGTAGCCTGGTGGAGTGATATGTCTTCAAATTGTTTGTGAATAACTTGAATAAAGTTTGACAGTTTTTTTTTTTTTTATGAATCTGTCTCAGTCAGAAAATAGGTTCCTTTAAAAATAAAAAAAATATTTCAATTTTCTTCAACCCGAGAGCCACAATGGAGGAGTCAAAGAGCCACATGTGGCTCCAGAGCCTCAGGTTGCAGACCCCTGATGTAGCTCATCACAGGGGGGTTTAGTACTTTTTCTTCTCGCTGCTCAAAGCACTAAAATGTCAAGCAGAGTAGGGAGTAACACATTATGAAAATAATTGAATACAGAAACACAAGTTTTTACTAATTCATTTTGAGTAATTTTTTACTAATTACATGTCAAATAACTTATGACAGACACCACTATGGTCTTTAACTTTAAAGTTCCACTCCAATCATCTTTTGATCTTTTCTCTGAGTTGTGGGCAGGACCGCTGAAAACACAGTAAGCCAGCTCCCACTTCCCATCATCCATCTGCCTACACTCTCTCTTGCAAGCTTACAGCTCCTCACATCCCCGACCTAACTTATCCGTAGGGAAAAAAAACAGTGATCAATATCAGAGCTTTCCAGCTGTTGAGTTCAGATCCAGATTCCAGCTCAGACCAGAAAAACAAAGACGTTCATGGGTCTATTTGTCTAACAGTGGATGCATCCGAATGGGGCGGAGCAGGGAGCTTATGGCCTGCCCCTGTATTTTCTACGTCACAAATACAATCTTTTCAAACTGCATTTTTTTTTAAACTCCTCCTGATTCACTTTGATTTAATAAACACTCTGAAATGCAGTTTAAAGCGAAGTTTTCTTCATGTGTCCTCCATCATCAGAAAAAGCCACAAAAACACGCTGATCATCAGAGTTTCCTGCAGACTGGTGAGGGTTGACAAATGCCATTTTGAGAGTGTAACCATAACAACCAGCAACACCAGAGATGAGTGACCTAAACCAGTCGTCCATTCTTCCTCTGGACCATGGAAGGAGCACAAAGAGAAACAGAGAGTATGTAGAATCCAAAACCCCGGTTGGTTTCCGAGGCGGAAGTGCAGCGTCTGTTCTTTCATTACACTTCTAAAATACCAATGATAAAAAAAAAAGTGAGACGAACGAATTCTTCTACAAGTCATAGCGAAACAAAAGCCTAAAAACCGTCAAAGACGGCGTTTATTTACCTCCCAGAAGCGGACCCGCCGGGAGCGTCCAGCCGCAGGAGCGACTTTCTCCTCCTTCCTCCTGACGGCGCAGGCGCGTCCGGGTATGGAGCTCCCGCTGTGCCAACATTTTCCCGAGGGCTTTACTTTAATGTAACAACACTGCACAGAACATAGATTAAAAAAAGAAAGTAAAACCCTAAAACAACGTTGAAAATTATTTAGTAATATTACCAGGGACTTAACAAGGAATTGATAAATCGATTTCTACGATCCAACCAGATGGATCTGAGGCAGAATGCAATTGAACTATGTCATTATAAAGTTAGCTGACTTGAACTCATCTTCATTAGAATTAAATTGTAAAAACAAATCCTGTAAGTTTGTTTTATATGAGCTTTCAAAAATAAGACACAACGTTCAAAACTTTGTTTTATTGAATCTTCATTATCTCATAAATATTTGTAGCCTGTCTAGAGATATTTTTCAGTCACAGTAAAAACTGAATGCTGACTTTTGGCTCGTCCTCCTTTAAGGTGTGGTGGATGAATACAGTCAAATGAAACAATACAAGTGATAGAAAAATTGACATTTTCTGAACATAAATGTATGCAGTTTATTAGCAGGGTCCTCATAATGGCTGTACATTATGCAGAGTAGGTTGGCTGTTAGGAAAAAATCTGTTCCAATAAATCTATATTTTCAAGTTTGATGTCTTTGTTTTGTTTGTCTTTGAAGTCCTAGGTTGTTTCTGTCTCTTAGATATGTCGCGTCTTTGTACATTAGGGGCACCATGTGTGCAAATATGAGAATAAGTCTTTGGCCACACTCAAATCAGAACTTCTTTCAAGATGATCTACAGCAGAATTTTAGACCCAGCTGGTCTGAAACACAGAAGTTCCTCCTGTCAACCATTCTATCACTACAGTTTATCAACTTTTAAAGGGATTTTTTTTTGTTCCCGTGAGGGATCTAATGTTCAGGGTGTAACCCACCTTCACCCAACAGTAGCTGTGATAGGCTCCAGCAACTCTGAGGATTCAGATGATGGATGGAGGGATTTCTTTCTGTTATTGCTTGATTGGTCATTTCATTCTGGCCTGTGAACGGCGGGAGCATTAAAAGACAATCAACCTGTCAGTGTTAAGTCATTAGTGCACTTTACATTTTCTAACAGGGGTGTAATTCCTGGACTGGAAAAGAAAGAACATTGTCTATAAACAAAAAATTGAACAATCTTCCAGAAAGTCTGAAAGAAAAACTTAAAAGTTCTGTGAAGACCATCTCACTTAGTGGAATTGGAATTTGTTGTAGGGTGAAACAGACAAGAAACACAAACAACAGAAATTATATTTAAAGTGGAGGATTTGTGAAAAACATTTCACAAATTGAAGCTTTTCTGTTTGTAACATGGATTTGCTACTATACAATAAAGATCTCAATGATCCAGTTTCCCAGCTAGAAGTCCACACAGCGGCCCCGCCTCTCCCAGTCTCCATAGCGGGTGGGCTCTGGGCCTCGAGGACCACCTTTCTCCTTTGTTGCGGGGTTTACATCATCAGGAAACTCTGAAAGAGACAGCAAAAACTGTTTTCATTAAGTTTGGATCAACCGAGCATCATAATGACAGAGGATTCCACTAAACACTGTTTCTCTTGATCAAAGATTTCACTGTTTTTATAATTCATGTTTCAGTGTCTGAAGTTTTAAAAAGTTCCCTTATAAAAGCATAAAAAATGTTTGTATTGTCTTAGTGTTTTCTTGTGTCTGTTGTAAACTGACTGTGGCCGCCTTCTGGTTGGAAGCAAAAGAGAGGTTTAATCTCAATGGTTATAATAGTAAAAAAAATGAATCCACATCTTGTACAGACTGAAAGCCCGTGCTAGGAGCATTACTTTAATAAAAATGATCCGTTGTTGTCACTCATAGCTTGACCCAAAAAGTACCTGAGTCACTAACTGAATGTCAGAAGTAACAGAAAAAGTAACTATAGGGTTACTATAAAAGTGTTACTTTGTCAACTTTGGGATTAAAAAAAAAAAACAATTTTCACAAGAACACTGAAATGAGTAAAACAGACACATACTTGTGTATAAGCTTCAATTCTGATGACACGGTATGATCAAGAAAAGTAATCTGTAAATAACTTTTGTAGTAATAACAAAGACTGTGGTGGAAATTAAATAATTCAAACTTAAAATTTATAGACATCTGATCTTTGATACATCTGCATTTCATTGTGGATGTCCCCACAGCCTTGGCTCCTGGTCATAATGGACTATACATGCACATTCCTGCCTTTCAACAGAATGAATCTGAAAGAACATCTTCATCTAGAAGATGTTCAATTTCCTGGAGCTGCTTCAGACGTTTCTGCTCCTTCTTCCACTCGTTTGGTGTTTTTGTGAGACGTTTATGGCTGCGTGTGTAAAACAGTGTTGGCTCTGATTGGCTACCATGAAACATGGCTTTGGCCTCAGCCAATCATTGCTTATACTGTTGTAAACCCGCCTAGTTTGCTCCTCTGATAGATAACCATGTTATAGCAGGTGGTGTGTTTGGCTTGCAGAGTAATGGAACCGTGTTCACATTCAGTAACAGTCATGACAGTAATTAGATTCCTCCATTACTGAAAACATTACATGACTGAGGCTATAACGTATAAACTCTGCTGAAAGCAGCAAGAACTGAATAAAAGGTTTTGTTTCGAAACCAAAACTTGACTCTTGAAAAGATCATTTCCACAAACAGATTCATGTTGAAAACTGAGACTGTAACTGATGACATATATCATCATGTGCCTGAAGACAGAGTGAACAGAGAAAGGCCCATGGATGAGTAAGTCTGGTGTGGGAGCCCACCAAGCTTTCTTGTCCAACATCAGCACTAACTGAACTTGGAACCAGAGAAATGCTTAAGAAAACGGTTCTCCTGAACTTCGGGAGAGTCTTCCCTCAAAAGTTGTAAATGTCAAGGCTGAATCATGCAAAACCCATTGGATTATGAATGTGAGGTCACTGGGATTCACGTGTGTTTGTTTTTAATGCAACCATAAGGGGCCAGTTGCAAGTCTAGATGACTGCAGAAGGTGGTGACAGGATGAGCATGTCCTCACTTTCTAGAACATCTTTGTTTTTCCCTTCAGGAACGTCGAAGCGTCCTTGTGGGGTTTTGGCCTTCCTCAGTGGCTCCTTGTCCGTCGCCGTTCCGCTGGCCGCCCGAGTGCATCCTCAAGAGAGAACAAAAACATTTGTAAAACCAAGAACTTCAAACTCAGTCAGGCGGCCTGCTGCTGGCTAAGAGAGGAATCAGCTCAGAGTAAAGACAAAAACATTTGTTCCTCTATAAAAATCTATGACTGAATTCAGTTTTAATCGGCTATTTCCACCAAATGAACAAAGGATAGGTTAACCTTTTTTAAAGTAATTATAGATAAATGTGCCACATTTAACACACCAGCTCATTTTAGCATGGACAAACTAGGTTTGACCCCCTTTCTTAAAAACAACTCAAAAAACAAAATAGTTTCTGTGTTGTGAGATCATATTTCAAGGAAACCAACAGCAATTAAATAAAGATTAAATATTATTTCCCAGGCTGATGTCAGTATAACAGCACGGGATCTGTGACTAATCCATTTTGTTTTCGTTTTTATTTTACCCACAATGACAGTATCATTATTAAGTAATATACAGGCTGTCGATACAGAGCTAAGTTGTGTCTCTATACTCCCATTGAGCTGTCATCATCACCATGTTAGACATTTGCGTAACGGTATATAATCTACAGGTCAGCCGATCATAGATCACGCTCAGTCTGAACTTACACCGACCTGTGAGCACAGACTCCACCGACACCCCTCTGGACACTGCTTGTTTACTGGCCGAGACCCAAACCCGCAGAAAAAACATGTTTAAAGGCTGTTGAGAACAGAAAAAACAGTCGACTTTTGGCCTGGGCTGACAAGGCTGTAGCCGTCGATTCTTTATTACGTCATTTGTAGCATCACTCCGCGACGGTGGCTTGATGCAATGTTCCTCTTGTGCCAGCAGAGGGAGCCAAAGCACCACTCACACACTGGATCTTGAGATAGTGTCGCACTTTTTCCTCACTTTTTGGGGGTGAGGGTGAGGGTGGGGCTCTGCACTTTTTTATTCCATTAAACTGCCTTTCTGTCCGGAACTAAAAAAAAAAGACACAATGAAATATGTTGTTTAAAAAGAGCATCAAGAGGAACAGGTCATGTTTAAGGGGTCCAGTTTCAGAACAAAGAAATGATACCAGTTCTATAGTGATTTTTTGAAAAAACAAAATTGCTATTGAATATTTAATTGTATGTACAATGTATGTATGTACAATTGTATGAAATTGTATGCACAATGTACAATGAGTGTATAATGTGCAATGTATCCATTGTATAATATATACATGTATTTTTTGTGTTATGATTTTTTTGTTTTTTCGTGTGTGTCTCGTACGTTCCCACTCTTGACCTGCATCTTATCGTGCTGAGTGGGCTTATAAACTTGCTTATAAAATTCCATTCGCATGTGGTAAAGAGTTATCACTTTTGAATAATGTGCTCTACTTTTAACTGGAATCGTTGGCCCAAACTTTAGAGGAGTTTGAGAATGGATCCCCAATTCTAATCTGACATAGCAGCTTTGAAGTGCTGCTACCACACACTTGCTTGAATTTTTTTTTATTTTTTTTATTTTTATTTTTTGGTAGATTTCAATATGAAGGTCAGCGGCTGGGTGGCTCAGTGGGCTAGGTGAAGGGGTGGCACGCAGGAGCCCTGAGTTCGATTCCCAGGGTTGTCCACTGATCCCCACCCAGATTGGGTCCTTAGTCAAGACCCTTGATGCTGCTGCCTAACTGGGTCCCTGTGCCCCTCAAGTACAGGGTTGTGTCAGGAAGGGCATCCGGCGTAAAAACTCTGCCAAATCACTGATGTGGAACAGTGGGTGCTGTTACGCTGTGGAGACCCCGAAAGTGATAAGCTGAAAGTGAACATTTCAATATGAAGGTTAGGAGAAAGTTAGACGTTAAGCAATTGGCAATGAGGAGATCCCGAAAGCAGTGCTTCTTCTTCGTTTGTTGCTTCAGACTGTTGCAGAGACAGGAGGCAGAACTGGAGGCAGCAGAGATGAAGATGCTGAGATTCACTTTATAACTACATGGATCAACTTGAATAAAAATATTCCTTTGTTGCTCTGCTCAGATCCTTGTTAGTCTTTCTATCACACTCAGATTCCATCAGGCATCGTTGTACCCTGCTAGGTGTTTGTCTTTCTCGTCCAATTCTCAGCATCTTCAGTCTTCATCCAAAAACCACTTCTTCGTCAAATGAAAGAGGAGGCACTGAAGATGCTTTGGGGATATCTTCATTGGCAAGTGCTTAGCATCCTCTGTTTGACTTTCTGCCAAGATTCCTATCAAAAATCTACCAAAACGTATGTTTTAAGCAAGTACATGGTATCATCACTTCAAAGCGTCTTTGTCAGATTTGGATTGGGAATTCATTCTCAAATTCGTAGTGTACATGATCAAAAAGTGTGAAGGCTTTCAATGTGGTCGCTGAAGAGTGAACAGTTTTCTTAAAGAAAAAGTTCAATAACTGAAAATGCGGCTAAAATAGCTGAAGGATTCCAAAGATCCTTATTGAAGCAAACGTGTGGAGTAAGATTGTAAATAAAGCCTGATCTAAAAAAGAATACAAAAGATGCAGAAACATCTACTACTAAATGAGCTAGAAAAAAAGAACGGAATGGAGCCAAGATGGAGCAATAACAGCAAAAGTGAAAGAGAAATAACGCGTGGAAAAGAGCAGCAGTTATTTATGACTATTGTGTAATCCAGGGGAAAATGTTCAATAAAATGCAAAGTCTGTTGTGATAATGGATCTATACTAGTATAGAAAGATGTCTGTGTAGAATGCTCAACAAAAGGGTCTGCAATCATGCTTGCATCTCACCTACTTCAGCTTCACTGTCCCGGGTGTAAGGGTGAGTAAAGGGGGCTAAGTCTTCGGTAAACAGCCGGTTATGATCGTTTTAATTAAAATATTACAATCATTTATTTTATTTGACAGTTGCTATCATGTTTTGTAAGGATGTGCTGACAAAGATAAGGTGATCAGAGGTGTAGTTAGTCCTCGTTAGGAAGTGTTTTAAGGCTTAGAAAAAACAAATTAATATATTGCATTTTTGCTTTTAGGACAGAGTTCTAATCAAGTATATTTTCTTTGTTTATCTGTAAAAATATGATCATTTCAAGTCAAATTTAGTAAAATGTGTAAACACAAATAATGAAAAAAACCAAGCAAGGATAAATCAAATTCTGTGAAAAACTAAATGCTAATTGACAGAAAAGGTCTATTTTTACAGATCCAGTTTAAGTTCAGCTTGTGTTCATACGAAGGAACCTGCAGAAATCAATGGAACTTCACACAAACGTAACTCTGACACCTGAGGCGTCGCCAGTGACGCCTAAACACAAAATCTGTAACACCGTAGCTTTTCAACCGTAAACACGATCGATGTCATTCCAGCAGAAAATGACAGTAAATCAGAGAACATAAACACTGGAGCTCTGAAAGGGTTAACATTTCCATTGCAATAAATAATCTATAGAATTATGCAACATTTAATAAATGACGCTCTGTAATTCATAGAGGATTCTGAGCTGACTGTTTTCTCTCAGTGTGAGTCTTTCTCCCAGACGTGGTCCTGAGCTGAAGTGGGGCAGGAGCAGGGACTGTAAAAATAATGGACCGAGCGAGCAATGAGGTCCCCCATTGGAAATGCATTACCTCCTCTCCTTGTGAAAGTAGGCCGCCGCTTTCACCGTCACTTCCTGAAACGGATATCGCCATTTGCAACCCATCTCCAGCGATTGGTCTGAGTCAAAGCTGAGTCATGGAATCTACAGGAAGTACTGTCGCCAATCAGGAGTGAGTTTATTGCAACCGTCTGCCTCTTTCCACGCGTCTACCACGAGACCGCAGGATGTAAACAGCTTCAATAACGGCGGCTCGGGAGAATGGCTTTTTAGGTTTCGTTTTGATCACGTGGTCAGAAATCCTCCGGCTCTTTTCTAAATGACGTCGTTCCTGGTTAAGGTTACGGTTATGGTTAGGGTTAGAAAAGCAAATTGTTAATTAGTGGGGCTGTCTGTGATGCTCACGCCTCCACCAGGGGACGTGTCAAACGTGGAAAACAGACTTTAACACGTTTAGGACCGCGCGTATTATATGCACGCAAAAACCGGTTTTGGCGTATATTATACACGGTATTTCCCAAATCGTGGCATATGTACGCATTTTACTGAGACTGGGCTGATTGTACAAGTCATTGTTGAAGCCTTTGAGGGAGAACCATTCCAACATTTGATTCTGTCAGCGGTCCTTTGGGATTTACTTACATTTATTCCTTTTTGTCGAGATAAAAGAAGCATTTGGGTGACGCTGCTGCAGACCGGCGCGTGTCCCCCTCGCGCGGCCACGTTACAGTCTGATCAGATTTACGTGAGAACCGCGTTCAGCTGTATTTAAAATAAATAACCATCCTAACAAGTGAACAGCTGGATCTTTTTTCTGTTTGAAAATACGACCAGGTCCAATTTTGTCTCGCGCTCCTCAGACGGCTGCGTCTAATTCAGGCTGAAGCTGGAAAAGTGAAGAAGATGA
>NC_050513.1:3824248-3830754 GCF_002922805.2 Oryzias melastigma
TATATACAGTCTATGGGCAGGAGTCTGGCGATCTGCAGCCACGTTCTTCTGAAGCTGATCTCACTGCACGTCTGGCTGCAGGCGCGCGCCCCCATCATCCAAATACAAATGACAAATATGGACAGAGGGAACAGCAAAGGACATTTTATCAGCGGAGTGCTTCATACGGTGCGGGCTGTTCCGTCGACGGTCCCCAGCTGAGCAGCTCTTCATCTAAAGTGTTGATGGTTCAGTCTGGGCGATAGAGCGCCGTCCAGCGGCTGCTGCCCACCACTGAGTGAATTTCCCCATTGTGGGAGTAATAACGGATTTGATGGATTGATCCAGAAGCTCCTTCACAAACTGGACTGGTGTTCCTGCGCTTCAAGCAGAGGTTTTGCAGAATCCACATCAGCCTTCACTGCAGAAACAGGCAGAACTTAAGAGTCATGATGGTAGCAGTCTCACGTTTAAGGGTGCATGCTGGGCCTGCGCTTCATTCAAACTGCAGATGACCATCAGACATCTCTAACATTCATGTCCCTTTTGAAGAGCTCCCGAGTCTTCCACAAACATGTCACATGTATAACGAGAAGAGGAATGTGAAAGTTACTGCACGTCAGTGGACACATTTTATGACCTCAGCAATCCACTGGTCACGCGTAGGAGGGGCCTCATCCTTCCACCTCAAGAATATAAGGCGATGCGTCATCAAGGAAGCAAACGATTTTGTAACAAACAGGTTATTTAGTGCAAGTCACCAAACAAAATCTGGATATAGCCTATTCAATGTCCCCACAGATTAATGGATAATCTTGAAATAACTTAGGTTAAATAACTTAGGTTAAATAACTTAGGTCAAACTTAGGTTTCACATGTACCTTTTTTAATTAATAAATCAAAAATGTATTTTTTTTTCATTTTCAAACCCCGTTTTCCCCTCCCACAGAACCGGTCCACCTTAAAAGTTCAAAGTCCAAAATAAACCCAAATCGCTACATATCCGTGTCCCAAAAATCCGTCCAAACGAGGGAAACGCATGGAAAAAATAGTCTCTCTGCTATACCAGTAAACAATAGTTTAGGGCGCCCTAAGAAAAAAAGAAAATGTGCCGATCTTAGCCAGCGCAGGCCTCGCGCTGCTCGCCACATCCAGATGCGCGCGCCGGGAAACCAGCTGATGGGCGTCCCGGGCGTTGAACTGGACTAAAGCTTTAAGGAGTGCAGATCTTTCCATGAGAAGGAAGCTTTTGTTCCCTTTTCTTTCTGATCGCCTCCAGGACGCGTCTCCTCCTGGCGTTTTCCTGTTTCCTTTCTCCTCCCGGGGCCCGACACCAGCCCAATTAATAAACTTGGAAGGCACGTGGTCATCTTTCCTCCAGGTAAACGGCTCACAGCAAACACAAATAATCCATACAAAAAATATTCGAAAAGACCACAACCAATTTTACAGCAGACTTCAAATGTTCACAGGAACCCATATTTTAATTTCTGTAATTCATATGCTCAGATTTACGACTCTTGTTATGTTTGTTTTTTCTTTCTTAACATATACATAATTAAATTACAAACACGGTGAATATGTCACAATATTGCATCTGAAAAGTCTTTAGGTATAGAAACATTGGGAGGGATGACCCCAAAGAGCGGAAGGGGGAAGGGGCTCATTTGACGTTGTACACTTTGGAAAATGTTTCAAATACAGAAGTCCAGTAATTTCGGAGATTGGGACATGTCCAGAAAGTATGATATAATCACCTGATTTCTACTTTACATCGGTTACACAACGGGCTAGAGTCTCAGTGAAACTTGACTAATTTTTCTTTGGAAATATGTAGGCAGTAAAACAACTTTGAATTGGAGAAGCCCGTATAAAAGAGGAGTAGATTCCCAGAGATCATCTGTTACGTTGAATGCCAAATCATTTTCCCAGTGTGATCTGATAACTGAGAGGGAAGGAGATTGTAGGCCTAATGGTGAACTATACATTTCTTTAATCACCACTTTTTTTTATGAACTTTTATATCTAAGGTTTGTTTGTTCAGGCAGGTTAGGGAATTGTGGGTACCTGCTTTTTGTAAGATCTCAAATTTGTAAGTACAGAAAAAAATCCTTGGGATGCTAAACTGTTTAGTAAGTTGCATAAACGAGACAAAAATGCTATCAATAAAAAGATATTTGAAGTTATGTAGTCCGTTATCTCTCCAGATTTTAAAAACAATCAATAATTGAGAGTGGAAATAAGTGGTTTGAAAACAATGGGACTTTTAATGACATCAAATGTGAAAAAAGTTTTTTTCTACATTGACCTCTGCCTGTCCGACCCTGAATTAGTTTTGTGGACTTCTAGCTCTGCTTAGTTGTGAACTAATAAACCTGCTGCACGTGGAACCAGCAGTCTGTCCATTTGTGACAGCCAGTAAGGAAGTTTTATTACAGGTAGTTAGTTCAATATCAAGCCAGGCTGGAATTTGTTGAGATGGGACGTTGATCCAATAGAGCATATTTCAGATATTGGCTGCCCAATAATAAAATGTAAAATTTGCTACAGCAAGTCCACATAGGGTCCGAGGTCTTTGTAGGAAATCTTTACATATTCGTGCAGGTTTACCATTCCAAATTAATGTAGAAATACATTTCTCTAAGGAATCAAAATCTTTTTGTAATATAAACTGGAATACATTGAAATAGGTGAGGAAATTTGGGCAGCACATTAATACGGTCAATTAGTGTAAAGTGTAGGTTGTTCCACCGAAGCAAGTCTGTTTTGCTTGTTTCAAAAAGACAAAGTTTTTTCCATAAAGTTTTCCTAACAAGTCAGTAACTTTAACACCCAGATAAGTCAAGTAGTCTGATTTCCTTTGGTTTAGTGTTAAGTCTAAATAATCTGCTCTTATACATTTTCAAGATTCTACCAAAACCCTCAAGGATGGCAATAGCATGGGGAAGTGAGTGCTACAGGTCTGAGTCATATAAAGGAAGATCATCTGCGTATAAAGAAAGTTTGTGGTCCTGATTTGGTCCATGGATACCCTTTAGTTTATCTTCAGCTTGCAGTT
Source organism: Oryzias melastigma (assembly GCF_002922805.2). NCBI lineage: Eukaryota > Metazoa > Chordata > Actinopteri > Beloniformes > Adrianichthyidae > Oryzias > Oryzias melastigma. The sequence continues at coordinate 3,827,286 of NC_050513.1, forward strand.
TAATTCAATACATAGTGCAAATCAAGGAGGGGACAACGGGCACCCCTGTCTTGTGCCCCGACGTAGAGGAAAGTAAGAGTAAGTAAAATTCGTTCTAACATGTGCTAAAGGTGAGGAATAAAGTAATTTAACCCAGGAAGTAAATTTAGGTCCAAAACCAAATTTACCCAGAGTATAAAATAGGTAGTCCCACGCTACACGGTCAAATGCCTTTTCGGCATCAAGTGATGACGCTTTTTCAGGAGCAGCATCTGATTTTTGTTAAAAAGCCTGCGCAGGTTGAAAAATCCATGCCTTCCTTTAATAAAACGTCTGATCAGGGGCTATTAGAGATGGTAAAAACTTTTCCATCCACAGAGCAAAAATTTGATGTTAACATTCAACAGTGATATTGGACGATATGATGAGCATTCAAGTGGGTCCTTATTTGGTTTTAATACAAGTGACATAGTTGCTTGTCGATGTCAGGAATCGATCCCCTATCTCCCCCTCTGGTCATCAACGGGAATTGTTGCCTGAGTGCTTCCTGGTTCTCTTACTACTTTTCCCATGTGCCTTTGCTCTCATACCCGGATGTCTCCCAGCTGGTTCACTCAGCCCTCACACACCTCTCTCATCTACAATCACCCAGTCTCTATTTACAATGTCACTCAGCCAAGCTCAGTGTGAAGACTTATGCATTCATGCCTATCATATCTCTCTGTCTTCGCTCAGTAAAACCTCTGATCCCAGCCGGAAGCCTGCCCCGTTGCCTTCTCAGCCTCCATTTGCCCGGCTGCCTGCACTTGCCAGATTTCCCTTCACTCATAATAAAAGCTTTTGCACATGGATCCATCAGCCTCCACCTGTTCATTACAAAGTGTTGCGGGAAGGCATTCAGAGTTAAGTGATTCTATAAACATTTTGTGTAGTAATGGAGATAAACTATCGTTAAAAGTCTTAAAAAATTCAATGGGAAAACCTCAAAGCAGTATTTTGATCCATTAATGTATTTCTGAGTAATCCTCTAAAACCTGCTTTCTCAACAGTAACCCCTCCCATACCCACGAAAACCAGCAGGTCCTCATGTGATGATGTCACAGAGTAAGACTGCGCCTTTTAGGAAGAGTCTGCTCCGCCCCCAATCTAATACCAACAACCATTTTCTCCACAGAGATAGCCGTGATCAGCAAAAAGAATACCGTATATCTTCCAGTTGTGTCCTGTCTTCAAAAAATTCCAGCTCAAACAGGTGTTTGTTACTTTAGACGCAGGACCCCCCATGCACACACACCCATCCCCCACACACATACACACATCCTCCCGGTTGCGCAGACGTTGAGTGTGTTTGTGTTGTGAACCAGTGTAATGTAGGCCAGGCAGATATATCATATGTGCATCCATCTTTGAAGTTTTGGATTATTTTCGTGGGATAAATGCAGACACGCTGCCACAGAATCTTGGATGACGTCATGAAGTGGGCGGCACCTATACATGCAGTGGCAGGCGGAGCCTCAGGAATCGAGTCATTTGAACGTTTATCCAGGATCAAGTCCTTCATATCCCAGTCAAACCTAGAAATAGTGACCCACGCTTTTGTGTTGTCCAGGCTGAATTACTGCAGCTCCTTATACGCCGGGTTACCCAAGGCCTCACTAGCCAGATTACAGCTGGTGCAAAATGCAGCGGCCAGATTTATATGTGGTGTTAAGAAGTCTGATCACATAACCCCTGTTCTGGTCTCTTTGAACTGGCTGCCCGTGCAATATCTGATTTTTATGAAAATTCTTATCTTTGCTTTTAAATCACAGGCAGGTACGGCACCGTCTTACCTTTGGGGTCTAATTTTAAAACATTCTTCCTCTAACTCTTTGCGTTCTGCGGACCAGTGTTTGTTACTGGTTCCGAGAACCAAATGTAAGTTCAGAGGAGATCGTGCCTTTTCTGTGTTGGCTCCTAAGCTGTGGAACCAGTTGCCACTGACTATTAGAGAGGTCACACTTTTGGAGAGTTTTAAATCTAAACTGTTCCTCCACTATCGCGCTGTAGTATCTGCCTGGCTGCTTTTTATCATGTAAATTTTAATTTCTTTTTAAGATTTTATGTATGTATTTATTTATTTATTTTTAAATTGTTTTTAGGATTGTTAGGTATTGTATTTTCTTGTGTACAGCACTTTGGGCCTCCTTGGCTGGTGGTGAAAGGTGCTTTATAAATGAATAAATGATGATGATGATGATGAGTCGTTTACTCTAAAACGAGAGAAAGGGGCCATCATGAAATGGCCCCTTTAAGGGCCATGCCATGATTTTCTTCAGCCTTTCAGAGTAAACTAGATCCATATTTATGATCATATATTACCTTTGGAACACTTAAAAACAAATTATGAATGAAATATGAGACATTTTTCTGGACCATTTTAACATCCGGAAGTAAAACGACTCGATCTCTGAGGCTCCGCCTTTCATTCCTTGTTGGTCCCGCCCATTTCACAACGTCATCCTTGAGCCTAACTCCCTGAACCTCCTCAGTGTGACCAAACTTTGTAAACAAAACCACGTGATTAAAGATCTCCTCAGTCATTGGCCAGCAGCTATGGGGTGGGTCAAAACAGAAGACAAAGATGGATGCGCTGTGGTCTGAAAAAGCTTGCCAGGATTTTTCACTTATTCAAACTTTGTATTTTTCTGATGGATTTTGATCGTCTGTATGAAGGCCAGGTTCAGCACTTTGTACTGCAGCTTTGGTATCGCGGAGGAATCCTGCATGACTGTTACTGGAGACGCGACGGCTACACACGCTAACAAGTGTTTGTGACATGTAGATTGTTGGTAGAATCAATGTGGATCATGTTAAAAGTTGTTTTATTGAGCATGAATTCATCCAACCACATTTGAATGAGTGTCTCCTGGTTGTGTTGTTATGACATTGTTTTAAAGAAAATTCTGTTGGAACTACGATAGAGCTTTAAGATGACGTCACGACAGCAGCCCGCGCACGCCTCGTAACGCGACAGAAAAGCGAGTGATACATTTCTCAATGTTGTTAAAATAAATGTTCTAATAAGTAAACCGATACACCAATTATGTCCTTTTGGCTAACACGGGGGTCGGCAACCTGCGGCTCCGGAGCCGCATGCGGCTCTTTAAGCACCCCCTTGCGGCTCATTGGCGCTTTTTCAAAAATGTTTGAAATAATAAAAAAATGTTAGAAGGAAATATGTTGTAGCGATTTGGGTGGGAGCAGAACTAAGCAGATGGCTGGCAGGTTTGAATCCACAGATCACTTGCGTCCCATACATTGCACGACCCAAGTGATTGGAGGAAGAAACGTAAACACAGGTCATGTAAATCAGTTGGTGTCAACATTTTGACTACCAATTAATTAACAGTACGGAACCATAGAACAGCCGACACTGTGAGGAGGGTCACTCATACACACACCACTCTCACTCATGGTGCCGGTAAAACACTCAAGTCCCATAATGCAA
>NC_050513.1:3835253-3845162 GCF_002922805.2 Oryzias melastigma
CCCCCCAAGGGCAACCCACCCCACACTCCAGACAACCACTCGCCCCCACCGCGAAAGGTCCAGGGGGGGAGCAGGGCAGGGGCCGCCCACCCCCGCCGAGCAGGGGTGCACCCAAGAGAAACGGAGGCCCCAAGGAGTGATGGGGTAGGGGACAGAAGGTCGGAGGTCCCACCTTCCTTGTGTGATGCGTGCGTGTTTGCTTGTTAGAGTGTATGTTTGTGGTGTTAGAGGTGTGTGTACTAAAGGGGTGTGGTTAAAATTGGTGAGAAGGCCTTAACAGGGCATCTCCTGATTGCTCGCAGAGATGCCTCGTCACCCTCCCACCAGCGGCCCTACATGTCTATGGTGCGGTTAAAATTGGCGGGAGTGGCACTGAAAGGACATCGACTGTTTGCTGGCAGTGATGTCCAAGCACCCCCCCCACCAAGGGTCCTAAATGTCTAAGGTGCAAATAAAATCGAGGGGAGGGCCAAATCCATGCAGCGGCCACAGGAGGGGGGCCACTGGCAGGTAGTCCACCCCCCGCAGCGCACCGCAATACAGACACCCTCCCCTTCTCCCTATTGCATGTTTATAGGAAGGGGATATGTTGGGGTCAGTTTGCAGACTGACCCCCGATTGCAGACCCCTGTCCCCCCGCCCCAGGATGGGTCCAAATTCTTCCAGCCCAGGGACACATTTAGTTTTATATTTAGCATTTTTGTATTGAATCCTACTTTTCTGTCTTGAATGCAGAATTTAACTTAACTCCTGTTAACTTACTGCAAGATATTTTGACGGTAAGGTGACAGAAATTTTGTATTGAATACAAACACAAATTGTGTCGAAAGCAACAAAAAATCAATTTCACAACAGAAATGTTAAACATAAACCTAGATCAGGGGTATTCCAATCCAGGCCTCGAGGGCCGGTGTCCTACATGTTTTCCAACCAACCTTCCATTGAAGCTCCTTATTGGCTAAACATACCTGATCCTGGAAATTAGCAGCCAATAAGGAGCTTCAATGGAAGGTTGGTTGGAAAACATGTAGGACACCGGCCCTCGAGGCCTGGATTTGAATACCCCTGACCTAGATGTACTATTCATATATTTTTTTCGTTTTTTTGGAGTCAAACTAAACCACTCTGCATTTTACATTCTTCCTCAGTTCTTCTTCTTTTATCCGCTCTGTTTATAAAAAACATGCTGAAATGAAACAGAATCATTAGTTGATAAATATACTGGTTTATAAATCAGACTGAAAGAGTCAGTACCTCATCACCCACAAGCTTAAGTGCACATCTCTGGTCTGTAGTGAGGGGATTTAAAGGGACCATACCATGAAAAACCAACTTTTTGAGCTTTTATGTGTATTTTAATGTTCATTCCTCACATAAAGAACTCCAAAGTGGTATTTTGATTCATTCATACATTTCTGAGTTATCCTCTACAAACTGAGGTCTTAGCAGCAGCCCCTCCCATACCCACAAAAACGAGCAGGTCCTCACATCCTGAGGTCACAGAGTGAGACCACCCCCTCCAGGAAGAGTCTGCTCTAATAGCTCCGCCCCCAGCCTAACACCAACACTCATTTTCTCCACAGAGCTAATGATGACCAGCAAATAACTTTTATCTTAGATGCAGAATACCGTATATCTTAAAGTTGTGTCTTGAATAAATTCCAGCTCAAACAGTTTGTTACTTTAGATGCGGGGCTCCTTTAAGACCCCCTATTGGGCACAGTCGTTGAGTGTATTTTTGTTGTGAAGAAGTGTAGCGATGGCTGGCCCTACTAAGGGCAGATGTATGGTATGTGCATCCATCTTTGAAAAAAATGGATATTTATTTTTGAGGGAAAAACGAATACACGCCGCTTCTGGGGTAGGAAAAAAACTACAGAAAAGAACTACTAGTAAAATTTCATAAATGTGTTTTTTAGTGTTCCAAATGTAATATATGATCATATATATGGATATAGTTCACTCTGAAAGACTTAAGAAAATCATGGTATGACCCCTTAAATATCCTGACTACCCTGGTTCCCTGCCATCTCCATCTTACCACATTTCAAATGTGGTTAACTGCGTTTTTGTTATAGAGAAATTATTTTGGATTTTTGAGGCGGGGATGCATCAACTCAGTGGGAATTTAGCTAAAATGCTTGCAAAATACAGCTTATAATAGCACACATGATCTGTGTAACTAATAGTACATTGTTTTTTAAATGACTTGAAACATTAATAGTAGGACTTGTGACTCGACTTGAGACTTGTTGGTCTTGACTTGGGACTTGAGTGCTTTTGACTTGCGACTTGACTCGGACTTGAGGACAAAGACTTGGGACATGACTTGGACTTGCAAAACGATGAGTTGGTCCCACCTCTGCTATGTACAAATCCTCACTTGTGTTTCTGAAAGCAGGGTCATGCTGCTGCAGCCTCCTGTCTATGAAGCTCATAGAGAGCATGAGTGAGCTTCAACAGCTGCTAAATGAGTAACACTTGTTCTGGTGGGCATTAGGTCTCCCCTCAGTAAGCTGACGTCTGTGTGAATCTGAGGAACCCTTGGAGGCGTCATCAGCTCAGCACTAAGACTGGTGAGTGGATGTTGAAACTCTTCACATTCCTTTTTAAAACATTTAGAATGCTGCACTGGCCAATGTCAGTCCACACAAACACACACTCCGTCAGACTTGACAACACCACCAAACATGCACTGCAGTGTGCACGGTGAATCCAACCTGTAGTTGCTTCAGCGTGGTTTGAATCAGGTTTCTAGCAGGTTCTCAGGAATCAGGTTCATGTTTGTGTTGGACTGATTAAGGCCAGCGTTCTGCTGATTCAGTTGGTCAATACAAAACTATAAAAAATTATTTTTTTTAATCATAATAACTTTATAAAAGACTAACTGTTTTACAAAACTAAAACAGGGTTTACTGTTCAGCTTTAAAAAATGTAGTGATAAATAACCAAAAAGGGAATATTTGATTATGCTTTTCAACAAAACAGAGGAAAAAAAAACTACATGTCCCAAATATTTCTCTTTGATTTGTTTATACAAAAGTAATTGTTCACTTAATGATGTCTGCTTCTGAAATCATTTTTGTCTTAACAGATAGAGAACTTTTTAAAAATAAAACTTGGAAACAAGCAAATGTGGTAATGGCAGTGGTGATGAAGAACAATCTTCTTCCTTACATTGCTAGGCAGACTTGAACTGGGTAGATGTAGAAGTCTGTAGTGTATTTGTGTTGTTCAGTTTTTGTTACAGATGATGGACATTTACTCCTCTGTGTGAACAGTGGAACACGTATTCTACTGAGACTTGCTGAACCTGGAATGTTTGTCTGTGATCAGCTCAACTTCACTTTAGATAATAAACTATTAAGCTTTGCTTGAATTTACGATGATTGTTCAAAACTATGGAAAGAAAATAGACTCACCCCAATTTGTAATGAATTCAGAATTCTTGACTTGTAACTCAGCAGCCTTGAGGCAGCAATGAGAATAGAAAAACTTTAATGTTGAGTGTCTTAAAAATGGAAAGCCAAACTCTTCTCCCTACCCCACCATTTGAAGGGGCATTTGTAGTGATAGTGATGTCCGAAATATATTTCTAAAGATCCCACCCTTCAAGCGGAGTGATATATAGCCTTCTGTTGCGGGGGAAAACTGCATTGTGCTTTTCTTCTTCTGGGAGTGCTCTGAACCACTGAAGTTAACATTTAAATGTAAGTAATGCCTTTTTGTTGTAGTAGGACCTTTTCAAAGTTATGAAACTGCTGTTGTTATGTATATTCAAGCGCAGGAAGCTCCACACTAAAGCTAGCACAAATCCAAAAAACACAAAAACTGGGGGGAGTCTATTTTCTCTCCATAAAAACTGCCATCTATATATTAGGGACAGACACACAAACAAGCACACACAGAAAGACCAACAGATACCCACACATAACCCCCCCCCACACACACACACACCCACACACACAGACCCACAGACAGTCTGAAGTGCGTTTATTGTCTCATTAATCACTCCCGCCTGAGTGTCAGTCTTTTTATTAAATGTTGTGGTATCGACTCTCCACCTCCTGACCTGTTTTCCTCACGTGTCAGCTCAAAGTTCTGCCTCTCACACACCAGCACAATGGAGCAGCTGACAGCGGGAATCTGCATCGTCCAAACATCTGCTTTATTGCTCCTTCTTCTCATTGGCGTGTCAGAGAAAAACGCTCATACAAAATATAAAAACAAAATCTGAGTTGTACTCAATAATGTTTTCTTTCTATTTACATTCTGATGGTGTTACATGTTTTAAGACTGCTGTGTGTTACTGAGATTAAATCTTGTGTTTAAATTCATAGAAGACATTGAATCAAGTGCTTTGTTCTTCTGTCTGATGAGAAAGGCTCAAAGTTTGAGTTTCTCGTCACTGTGTAGCAACAGAGCCAACAGCTGCTCAAAGCCTCCACAGCGAAGCATTCTGGCAGACGGTGGTCCCATTTAATAAGAGAAGTGCTGAGAATCCCCATCAGCAGTGGCAGTCCGTGTCTGATGATGAACGCTGTTCCAGGAGAGTCCAAGGCCTCGTTTCCTGTCATCCTCCCAGCAGTCTCTGTGACGGCAGGGAGGTCGGTCTTCAGGCTGCATGAGCCCTACTCGCAGGCCGACACGCTGCTGATCTTCGTGGTGCTCTCCGTCCACGGCTGGAGGTTCTGCAGAGCAAACAGGGAGCTGTTTTGCAGGCACAGTGGATCTGGAGTCACCGGCTGGTTGATGGTCTTCTGGAAGGCCTCCTGCTGCAGCTGCATCAGGATCCTGTTGGCCTGCTGCCGCTCGGCCTCACGCTCCTCTGCAGTCTGCCGTCTGCATGACAGGAATCTGTGTGCTTAACATTTTCTTCAGAAAGATGGATTTATCCAGAGATGCACAAAATGCAGACTGGCTTTTGAAGAGAAGACTCAGTGTAACCAAAAGTATTCAATTAAATAAAAAAAAATCCAGTGATTTTTATTTAACTTAATTAAAAATTACTATTGAATTTCTGAAATCTCAGATTTTTCTGCTCATGAATTTTGGCCTTCAAGGTTTTTGGATTTTATCTAAAGATGTCATGGGTTATTTTCTTCTTTAATACAATCAGAAATGAATTTATTTAAACTGTAAAACCTCGAGAGTTTTAAATCACTAAAACATCGAAAATGCAAATAGTTCAGCTTTCTAATGTATTTCCATTTTAATGTATTTATTTCTATCCTACGTGGATTCCTCCAGCTCCACGCTTGTGTCACGCGCACGATTTAACCCTTTAACACTGGAGCTCTAGTGTTTATTTTCATTGATTTGCTGTAATTTTTTTAATTGTTAACACGATCATTCCAGCAGATTCTGGAGGAGAAAAGTGGCTCGCGACGCTTTTCTCCTCCAGAATCCGCAGGGATGATCGTGTACGGCTGAAACGTTACAGTATGATTTTGAGTTTAAGCGTCACCGACGCTGCTAAATATTCTAAAAGAAGTGAAGCAGGTGTGTTTGAAAGCACCGACCTCCACTTGGTGCGCCGGTTCTGGAACCAGGTCTTGACCTGCGCGTCGGTCATCTTCAGGGCCTTGGCCAGCGCCGCGCGCTCGGCCGACGCCAGGTACTTCTGCCGGTGGAAGCGCTTCTCCAGCTCGCAGATCTGCAGCCGGCTGAACGACGTCCGGGGCTTCTTCTTCTTCGGAGGGGTTCGGTTCTGGTACGGGTGACCTATACGGCGTGTTACAGTGAGGGGTGAGAGGGACACTGCACGGGGCGGAACGGAACAGACAATGGAAAGAGAAATGTTCGAACGTGAGCGCAAGGAGCAGAATCAAAGACAGTTTTTCAGTCAATATGGACATTTATGAGAATTAATAAATATTTCTAAACACTTAAAGTTCATTTTTGAAGTTTTTATGCCGCAGAAATAAAGAAAAACAAAATTCGTTAAATCGAATTTATTTCTAGTCAAAATAAAGTTGTATATATTTATTTACTTTTTTAGGCCTTCTCACACTATTCAAAAGAGCTTATCTGTGATTACAGAGGTTCAGTTCCCCCTTTTCCTATTCATTGAAGTGTCTGCGAAATTTGAATTTGGCATGGGCCAGTGAGCCATGGCGCACAGATGAATGCGTGTGAGCGGGAGTATAAGATCTTTATTTAGGGAACATTTTATGACCCGAAACTCTACCTAAATGTATGAAGGACTTCACGCGGGTTCGGTGCCAAGGAGACTGACTGGAGGCTCCAGATCACGTCAGAAACATTTCAATTTGGTGCAAAGTTAGAGCTACAAGAAAAGGGTTGCAGCACATCATCAGCGCGGAACATTATTAGACAACACTATAGTGTTATCTAATAGTGATATCTAATCCGCTTCAATCATTATGATGCTGGTTATTTTTTTAATGAACTAGTTCATTAAAAAAACAGCTTCATAATCATAGAAGCGAGATGTCAATAATTATTTGATTCATCATTTAATTTTTTATCTTGATTTTTTTAGTGGATTTTGCTTAAAACATTATTTGTATTTATTGTTACGGTATTGACATTTTTTCTTTGTTGAAGTATGAGCTATTAATTGGATATGTTTATAGGCCTATGTAAAATAATGCCCTAAACAATAAAAACGGTTATTATTATTATTATTATTATTAGTAGTAGTAGTAGTAGTAGTAGTAGTAGTATTAGTAAAGGTCATACCGCTGAATCTGTCCTTGGTGTATCTCCGGTTGCTCTCCATCCACGGGAACGTGAGCGCGTTCAGGTTGTTCACGGCTCCGCTAAGTGGCGGCGCGCTGGAATTCCCGCCACTGAGAGGCCGGTGCGCGGGGACGCGGATGACCCCGGAGGAGTTCACGTTAGTTCCGTTAACGTTTATGTTCATGTGATAGCCTCCTCCATAGGAGGTCACCCCGCACGAGCTGCCGCTGCCGCTGTATCCGCTGTTTGCGCACGGATAGTTCACGCCGCCGCCGGGGTTGTACGCAGGGTGTCCGTAGTCCGGTTCCTGGATCCTGGCCCCCAGCATGCAGCTCTGCTCCACGGTGCTGAGGATCTGATCGATGCCGAAGCTGATGGGCTCCACGTGCGCGTGCTGCTGCAGATGCGCGCCCAGCATACCGATGTGATCCATGGCGTCTCCGCGAGCCCCCGGTCTCACCGGAGGGCAGAGGAAGCTCCTTCTCCTGTCTGGCCTCCTGCTCGCTCTGCGCTCGTTATGTGGGAAGCGCACGAGCGCGCGTGTACTGCAGGGGAGTGAAGCTGGGCCCTCAAGCCCCCCCATGTTTCCCTCCCCCTCCATGTCACGCACGCACTGCCAGCAGTTTAGCTGCTGCATTTATCAGTTTCAACTAAATATTATCGGGATGTTTGCGCACTATTCGCGCACGCTCAGCAGCGAGGCCTCACAAGGATGTTCCTGAGAAGTTTGAATTATTGCTCCAACAATCGCGCGCGCGTGGACGGGGATATTTTAGACCTGGTTAGTGAATTTTTGACTGTCTCCTCAAAGTGAATAATAGTTTTATATGAGCCGACATGCATCTAAACGTTCAGATCATATTTCTGTCTTATTGATATTTTTGGCTGTAGAAATTTCCGTATTTTTAGATTTTATAATAGTCAATAACCAAAATATTGCTCTAAGAGTGGGACAATTAGAAAACAATTTCAATAAACAAATGAAAGTCACCTTGTTTAGTAGTACAAATTTATATCTTTTTTTTTTTTTTTTTTTACATTTTTGCGACTTTTTTGAACAACTTGGTAACATTGGGCAGAGAATAAAGTCGGACTTTTATACTTCCATGAGACACGAAGAAGTAATCCTCTACAAAAAGATGATTTAGCTGAAGCTCAATTTCAATGTTTGATAACGGAAACAAAAGTTAAACCAGAAACAAAGAAAATGCAAAAAGCTGAAGCCTCCAAAAATTAAAGTTCAGATTAAGTAATAAATTCCAAAAAAGAGTAATAAATTACTAATTTAAAGGATAAAAATAATTCAATATTATATTATTACAGGTTATATATTTTAAGAATATATTTATAAATATAATATATATATATATATATATATATATATATATATATATATATATATATATATCCGTGTGTGTGGTTGCTGCTGTTTTTGACTCTAACAAATTATTGCAATCTAGCTAAACGGTATAATATGTATCAATGATAAATTATTTTCGTTTAAAGGGCTCCTCTGTTCATTTATTGTTTCCGACTTGCTTACATTAATATTTTATTCTCCGCTGGTTGCCATGGGAACAGCAGGGATGATGTCTATGCGGGTCTTCGTGCGGTTGTGGGTGAGCCCTCTCTACATACAAAACCCTTGAGGTCACGTGATTTCGGACCCGCACATGCAGGCTGATTGACGGTAACGCGCTCGGCGTTGCGGCTGCTCGCACGCACCGGGCCAGTCAAGGCGTGCGAGCGCAATTAGCCCGACATAAAACATGAACCCAGGAGAATCCGCCGGGACTTCATTAGGGAGGGGGGCACTTAAACATTAATATTTGATATCAATTGAAAAGCTAACTCTTTGGCCGGCGTGGAAAGCTGCACCTCGGGTTCAAGAGGGAGCAATGAGGATCTGAAATGTTTGTGCTAATGCAACAGAGCCCCAAAGCATAAGCACATGCAGCTGCATTTGCATACACACAGTGAGGCTGTGAATGATGAAGGGTTGATGCTTTTCTTTATCATTTTCCAGCAGACTAAAGAAATCGACAGATCTGCAGAAGCACATTATCTTCTTTTTGATCTACCATTAGGACAATCTTCATTTGAGGAGCTCACACGTTGTCTTTGGACACAAAATTGAAATGCATATTGACTTCAGGTTTCTCCTGCACTTCCAGTGAGCAAATATTTCAGGCCAAAATCGTTGAGATGAATTACAGACTGAACTTTCACCAGAGCTTGTTTCTTTGAAAACATATTAAAGGAAGCAGAACAGAACTTCCTTTGTCTTCCTAACTTCCATTTGAGGTTGAATTTTTCTTTTTTTCATGCTAACATTGAAGCATTGGTTTAAAATAAATTAGATATTTTTGAAACGTGTGCAGTGACTTGAACAGAAAAATCTTAGTTATTTAGAAAGTAAAACCTGGTGTGAGAAAACAAAAAGAAAACTAATGGAATATTGTCATTGTGACAGGACACAGCTGCAATCCCCATTAGGAGGAACGAAAAAGCTTAGCTAGAAAATGGATTGAGAATGAATTTAAAAAGTTAACCTTTTAACACCCAAAGCGTCGTCAGTGACGCAAAATCTTAACCATATTGCAACTTTTTAACCGATCAACATAATTCCAGTAGATTGTGAAGAAGAAAAGCGGCATGAGTTTAAATAATTATAGTCAGTCAAAGAACATGAACACTGGGGCTCCGCTGTTAAAGGGTTAGTAATTTAACACAAAGCTGCATGTCTTATGCACAGCCATGGATTCAAAACAAAACAACTATTTATGAGTTGACTTACTTTTAAATTGACTGTGAACACTTGACTGTAAAGGTTCTTAAAGGTTCCATTAGTTCTTAGAGACTTGTAAGTTTGAAATGTTTTCTCCAAATTTAACAGAAACTATTTGAATCAGTGGAGACCGATCTGCCCACTGCGGAGAAATGGTTTGCTGGTTTGTCAAGCAGGGAGGCATGAGGTCCGATTCAGACAGTCTTTGGTAAATAATCCACAACAGAGGATCCACTGAATGAGTCTTTTTGTCATCCTGAAATGACAGATTTTAGCATGACTGACAGGATTAGTTTTAGGTTTATTTAACCCTCCTGCTCTCCTTAGCTTGTTTCCATTAAAAGTGGGGTCATCTGGACCCCCCAAGACAGTGCGCTGAACTTTTTTTTATCTTTGATTTTTGAGTTTCACTAATG
>NC_050513.1:3845261-3845495 GCF_002922805.2 Oryzias melastigma
CAAACAGTAAGCTATGCTGCATGATCGACAACACCAATAAAATCAAAGGAAAATAATTTTCTAATAGTGCAGCACAAACACATGAAGTAAAATTGATTTAATTTTCTTCCACTTTTTCACATTTTCACATCTCACACCTGGTTCACACTAGGGGTGTAACGGATCACAAAACTCACGGTTCGGATCGTGTCACGGTTTTAGGGTCACGGTTCGGATCATTTTTCGGATCAGTTG
>NC_050513.1:3846756-3871379 GCF_002922805.2 Oryzias melastigma
GTACACACGTGTCCGAACCGTGTCCCGAACCGTGGCTTCTGATCCGTACGGATCACGGATCATCCGTGGTCCGTTACACCCCTAGTTCACACTGGATGCAGAAGCGGCACGGAATGGGGGCCACTTCCATTCGACGCCCTTGTAACCTATGGTGTGGTGTACACAAGGCGCAGAGGACCCCGGCCCTCCAAGGAAGAATTCCGCCGTGCAGCGGATCGTCTTGGTGTGTGGGGCCCATTTCAAGAAGCAAGTTTGACAAATTCAGAGTTCAAACCTGCCTCAGAGTTTGCAAACTCAGAGTTGACTGACTAAAAGTTGACTGACTGGATCCGATCTTTTATCAGTTCCTAGAGTCAGAACTAAACATGGAGAAGCTGCATTCAGCTTCTATGTTCCACAGATCTGGAATAGACTTCCAGAAAACCTTAGATCTGCTGAAACACTCAGTGTATTTAAATCCAGGTTAAAGACTCACCTGTTCTCAGTTGCATTTGATTAATATGTATTCAAAAGTTTACGTCCGCACTTTTATCTATGCTTGTTTTAAATTAAAATCTTTTTACTTTCTTTTGATTTTATTTTAATGATCACATTTTTACTATTTCTTTTGATTGTTTCTTTTAATGTTTTATGTAAAGCACTTTGAATTGTCTCTGTACATGAAACATGCTATACAAATAAACTTGCCTTGCCTTGCCTTGACTCTGAGTTTGCAAACTCTGAGTTGACTGACTCAGAGTTGACTGACTCTGAGTTTGAAAACTCTGAGTTGACTGACTCAGAGTTGACTGACTCTGAGTTTGAAAACTCTGAGTTGACTGACTCAGAGTTGACTGACTTGGAGACTCAGTTTGCAAACTCAGTTATCAGTTTTTTCCGAACAGCTGATGAAAGTTTGTTCAATCAACTCCGAGTAGTTGGACTCAGAATCAGGTGCGATCGTCACGACCATTAAAAGCCCTAAACAATGGAGCAAAGACATTACGATTCATCATGGCAATGGCAACAAACACCGTTAGGGCTTCATACTTTCCGGCAACAGAAATTGATGTGTTCCTACAAGCATATGCGACTACGAGCACATTTTCATCAAGAAAAGCAATACAGCTGCAGTGGTAAAACAGAGAGACTTGGCATAGAAAATCAGAAAACAGCTGCCAGAGTTAATGTGTACGACTACATTTAAATCATTTCAATTCAGGATAAGTACAAAATATTGTCAGCAATATAATTTTGTTCCTTTTTAAGGAAATAATAGTTTTGTTGACGAAATGTTAACAAGAAGTCTTATTTTATCATCCTTCACTTTAAAAAGGGGGTGGAGATCGCAGGGAACTCTGAGTTTCCTGAAGAAAACCTGCCCCAGACCAGGTTACATTTACAGACTCAGTTGCCATAGTGATTGATTCTGAGTTCAGCTTAACCCGCTTCGTACAACGGGTTTGGTTTAACCCACTTTCAGGGGTTTAAGTTATCTCTGTTTCTGGAACCAGAAACTCAGAGCCTCCATAACCGAAGTGTTGCTTCAATATGTTATCAGCTCAAGTTAACATGGAGCCGTTAATAACAATAATATAGAATGATCTTGCGGGCCGGATAAAATTACCCAGAGGCCCGGTTCAGGCCCCTGGGCCTTGACTTAGACACGTATGGTCTGGATTCTTGACACTTTTAATTTAAGGGTGCATTTGTCAGCTATGTTTTTTTTTTGTTTTTTTTTAAACACTGTTTAAGGACAGAAACGTCGCTGAAACAGCTAAAAAAAAGGTCAGAAAATTCTCATTTAGAACAATCATGGATGGAAAAAGCTCTTGTGTGGGCTGTACTGTGGCATAGTGGTTAGCGCTCTTGCCTCACAGCGAGAAGGCCCCGGTTCAAATCCTGGCTGGGACCTTTCTGTGTGGAGTTTGCATGTTCTCCCCGTACATGCGTGGGTTTTCACCGGGGACTCTGGCTTCCTCCCACCGTCCAAAAGCATGCTTCATAGGTTAATTGGTGACTCTAAATTGCCCCTAGGTGTGAATGTGAGAGTGAATGGGTGTGATTGAGGCCCTGAGACAGACTGGAGACCTGTCCAGGGTGAACCCCGCCTTCCCCCATCAGTAGCCGGGATAGGCTCCGGCACCCCCGCGACCCCGACAGGGACGAAGCGGTCAGGAAAATGAATGAATGAACAATCTTTTGTTTTTCTGGTTGTCTAGTCTAGCTCTTCCTCTTTTTAGTCTTTATTTTACTGATGACAGTTATGCCTGATTATAAAGTGTAATGAGGTAGCCAGGCTGGATCGGATTTACGATAATCATTTAGTGATAAAGTCATGGACACGTTTTTAAAAGGCAAAATGTGTAGAATCATGGTGGCCTCTAAAGGCTCCAGCCCTTCACAGGAACCAAAATCCAGTGTTTGCCTGAAGAGTGACAGAAGTTAATAAAGATCAACTGCCTGTCATGTCTGAAAAAACAGTCTGGAACTGAGAGAAGTGATTCATCATCCTGTTTGTTTAGCAAAACATGGAAGCAGAAACTGCCAAAGGAAACCTATGTACCGGCTGCCTCACTGACTGCTACTCAGAAACGCTCAGGTTGTGACCTGGAGACAAAACTGTTGATGACGGTCTGGACCACCGCTGTCACTTCATCTGCTGTACTTTCTGACACTTCTAAAGAACAATGGCCTGAATGAGGAGGATTTTGACTGTATGGAGCAACCATTTAAACATGTGTCATGTGTGACTGTGGTACAGCTGATAAACCTGCATCAATATTTCAATCCAGAGAATCGAAATCTTTTATTGCTCTCCCCAGTCTGCCTGTACTGTGTCCTAACAATGTCATGATGGTAAAAAATGTTGTCAATAAAAAGCTTTCTGAGAAAGAGGAATTCATTGAGTAGATTTGATATTTAAATTTCTATAAGAACATTAAAAAGACAAACATGTTCAATTATTGTATTTTAGTACTTGTGTTTTTGCATTTTTTGCTACTTTTCAGTACTTACATTACATTTTAACCCTTTAAAATGTAATGTAAGTACTGAAGCAGGAGCAGCTGACGCTCCTGAAGCGGCTCATGCCACTTTTCTCCTTCAGAATCTACTGGAATGAAAAGTTACAGTATGTTAAAGATTTTGTGTTTAGACGTCACTGGCGACGCCTCAACATTAATGGGTTAAAGACATATTTTGTACAGAATAAGGCAATTTTCTTCCCATATATGAACAATTTTAGAAAGTGTCTGTTCACTACTGTACAGTCAGTGCATGAACAAACTTAAACTCATGGTATGAAACACAGTCTTAAAAATTCCACTCTGATCATCTTTTGATCTCTTGTAAGATTCTTAACAAGTGGAATTTAGATAATTATGCTGTTTTTAGCCAAAATCAGAAAACCTGTTGCTTTCTAGGACATAGTTTCTGCAAAGCAGCAGGAGTTCAATAGAAATTCCCCTCTGAGTTGTTGGCGGGACTATTGGCGTGGAGTAAACCTGCCCCCACATCCCGTCATCCATCGGTTTACCCTTTCTCCTGCTATCTTAGAGCTCCTCACAACCCCAAGCTAACATTAGCGGTGCAACAAAAACAAACAAAGTGGATGATCAGAATGTAGCAGAGCAAGGAGCTTGTGGCTCTCCCGGTGGATTTTCTACATCATGACAACAAACTTTTCCCGTAGACATTTTTATTGTCTGCTCCTGATTCACAATTTCCATAAAAAAAAAACCCATGACATTTTAAGCTTAATTTATACAGTATGTCCTCCATCCTCAGAAAAAAACATCACAAGAACATGTTAAAAAGACAAAAAATACATGGATTATGTAAAGTCTAAAAATCTAAATAATTAAATTCATTATCTTTTCCTTTCAAACAACAGATAGACACTGTTGTGCAGCGCAGTATAAGAATGTGAGCTTTAAGAGTAGGCCTGTAACGAGTATCCGGGTGCTCGGGTATTCGCGATCTGCTCCCAAAAATTCGAGTACGGATATTCGTGACGTCCAAGATGGTTGATTCGCTATCTTAATAAATGTAGTAAATTGTAGTAAAATATGATCAAAATATCACATGGGAACCATGTATTTTTGCTCTGAAATGCAGATTAATATAGGATCTTAAGTTTACCAACTAAAACAAACCGAAAGAGCCGCGGTACTGCCAACGGAGGTAAACACACCTTCGTGACGATGAAGCTTCCGGTTTTCAAAGTAAAACTAGCAAGAGCTTTTTTCTGTTCAAAAACTGAGACTGAACTTCCGCTCACAGGCATAACTTCTGAAACAATGAATTAGCTTTAACATCGGAGCTTTAGCTCCAGTGTTTACATTCTTTTGACTATGATAACTCTTCAACATTTGACGCAATTAACGAAACTCCAGCTTATTCTGAAGAAACAGCCTCGCGCTGCTGAAAGACGGATGTGATCAACGTGAATCAGCTGATTCTGCAGCAAAAAAAAAAAAACAAAAAAACTTTTTTCATACAAGCTCTGCACCAATATTTAATGCTTAGAACGTAAAATATTGAAGAACTTTGAGGATAGAAAACTGTGGAGAACATTTTCAGATTCTGTTGTTAAATGATCCAAAACAGCAGTAATTTTTATCATTTTTATGTTGTTTTACTGTTGAACCAGAAGATTGATAAAAAAAGTTTAAAATGACAAACAACATTTCTTTCCATCTGAATCTTTGTGTTTTTTAATCAGTTTTGTTCATTCTGATCTCCTGTTCTGAATTAAGGTATAAATGATGATTAAATACAAATAATTTAAATTTAGGATCCATCCAGTAAATAGACATACACATAGCAATAAACATTATATTAAAAAGTAAGAATCGTGATTCAACTCGTGAATCGTTGACCTTGATTCGTGAATAGAATCGGATCGCCACCTAAGTGATGATCCACAGCCCTATTTAAGAGTATTCTAGTAAAAAACACTGACTGTAGATCACTTCCTACCATCCTTTTGCTCACCCTATGTGACCGTTTAAACATCAAAACAGAAATTACTAAAATTAAATTAGAAGCAAATCACCAAAATTTCAAAGCTGTTATTTATTTAAATTGTTAACATTTTCCTTCAAAGCTAAAGAGCCATGATAGAGGGATGAAGGGTTGCTAGTGGCTCAGAGCCTCAGGTTGCACATCCCTGCTTTAGTAAAACTCCTTGTGCATTATATTTTTTACACTCTTGACACCTGCAGCTACATAGATCGGTCAAATGCATTGATGAAATGTTAACAGCAGCAGATGGGATGCAGTTTGTTTATGCAGAGAAGCTGCACAGCTGCAGTTCAGACAGATGCGTCTCATTGTAGCTCTGGTTAACCTGGCTTTGTATTAAGAACAATATTTTACTCCAGACTAACTAACTACTACTACTAACTACTAACCATTTTAAGTAGTTGGGGGTCAAATAAATCAAATCACATGATCTAAAACCCAACTTAAAACTGTTTACGCAACCCTTATCAACAACAAAGCCTTTTCAATGAGAGTTTAACGGCGCTGTGGAGGAAGTTGGTTCCACTCATCCTTGTGAAATGATTGTAGTTCATCTAGATTGGCTGGTTTCTGAGCATGCACTGTTTTATTTAAGGTCACAGCACTCCGTCACGATCAGATTCAATTCAGCATTTTGAGTAAGTGCAGAGTGCGAGGTATTTCGGTGTTCTCCTTAACCCAGTCAGACATGGACTTGTTGGTTGTAAAACCAGTGCTCTTCATCTGAAGGTCACAGACAATTTGCTGAAGATTCTCTCTTAGATTTTTTTGGTTTATGTTTTTTAAAACATTAACAGCAAGTTTTTGAGGTTTTGAAGCAGAAAAAGAAGCCCAGACTCTTATTAATGCCATCACCATATTTGACTAATGATAACATGTAAGTTTTAGAGACTAATGTCTTGAAAAAGTAAAACTGGTGCAGTGTGTGGTCAGGTCTGGATGAGGCAAAAATGCAGTTTTAGTTAGAAGAGACTAAAGGAAAGTGTTTACAAAAATATGCCAAATAGCAACCTCTCCAACAGCTGACCCGCAGTTTGAAAAAGCTCAGGTTTGGTTTGGGCTTGGTGGGCCAAAGTTTCCTACAATTCCTCCTTCTACAATTCTGAAGCATCCACTTACAGACAAATAAATCCGTGAAGGTCTTATATTTCCTCGTCTGAGCTGGTATCTGGCTCAAAACTGTGTGGCTACATAGCTCTGACATTGCTTGCCGTTTTTCTGCTTTGCTATTTTAGTTTGGGGTTGTGTGGTTCTACTAGCTAGCAGGAGAGAGTGTAAACAAATGGTTCATGGAAAACTAGTGGAGCTAACTTCTGTGCCAACAGTTCCACCCATAACCCAGATGAGAATTTATGATGAATAACTGCCACTCTGCAGAAAACATGCTCTAACGAATTATAAAGGTTCCTTGATGTTGACTAAAAACTGCATCAGCAAACCACTGGAATGATTTTACAATAGAAAAAGTATTGGGACCTTATTGTAGTTCCTCTGAGGCTCGTGTGTCTACCTTTATGGACGTCACGAAACTGGAATGTACCATTGTTGTGCGTGTGGTAAGTATATTGTGAAGTATTTGGAAGAACATTGAGTTATATCAATCACAAAATCAAACTCAAATCTGACACAAATTGATCAGGGTTGAAAACTTAAAGCAAATACATTTCTACAATAAAATACACATAAAATGTCATAATTACTGAACAAAGTTACAAAAGTTTTAGTGTGTCTGTTCATGCAGTATTACACAGCTCTAGACTGATCATCAGGACGTAAAGACACGCCAACATTTTTTTTCTGTCAGATAATTTTCTCCATTTCTCTGAACAACCTCTTGGCTGGTGTTCTGACTTCTGTTCCTTCGTTTACTCCACTGTTAGCACAGACGACGTGAGTGCTGTGGGTTTGTTTTCCAGGCCTCGGGTGGCTGGAGGGCTGCTGTTTTCCTTCCCACTGTGTGACTGACGGCTCTTTATCAGTGCACTTATCATGTGAATGTCAAGGACTTCCAGAAAATCCCATTTTCAGGTGATTGATGGAAGCCAGTCAGCTGCCAAAGAAGCATAGAGAAAGAAAGAATGGGTCAGCGAGGACAGAAGAATTCACATCAGTAAAATGAAAACACAACAGACTGAAAGTTGGACTGAATTCATGTCCTAGCAGGTTGTCATGATACTGCTCATACTTTTCAATCTAATAAACACACTTCATGTATACTTTTTCAGTATGGTTTTTGACAAAGGACAACTAAAAAGCAGGCGGTTGGCTGAGCAGATCAATCACAGTTAATGTTCTGAAGCTGTAGTGGCTTAACACCTGCAGGGAGTAAGTGAAACAAAAACCTGAATCAGGGTAGTAAGAAACAACTAACAAGTTTTCCCATAAAAGGGTTCTTGCTGGTCAGATGACAGAATGACAGGCTGAAGAACCCTTGAGGAGAATGGATGGCATGGTTGGTGGGAGGAATGGCTAGCTCTGGAGGAGGATAATAAGAATGTTCCATTCTTGGCCTAAGCTCTCAGTGCCGAACTAATACAGTTTTGATGGTAAAAAAAACTCTTTATGAAGTTGCAGATGGATGCTGTCTACATTCCCAGAGGAAGATCCTTGTTGGGATCAATCCATCTAAGTGAATGAAAGCAGAAAGGAAACCACATCTTTGCTTCAGAAACTGGAGTAGTTTTATACCAAACTCATCAATGTCTTTAAAACAGACTCCTGTATTTCATGCTGCAGAACTAATTCCAGTCATAAAGAGTAGCCATTATTGTCTTGACAGCTTAGGTTACAGGAACTTCATTGAATGCTGCTGGTTTGATTATGAATTCAGATTTTCTTCTTCTATCCATCCATCCATCCATCTTCTTGACCGCTTCTTCCCTTTCGGGGTCGCGGGGTGCCGGAGCCTATCCCGGCTACTGAAGGGCGAAGGCGGAGTTCACCCTGGACAGGTCGCCAGTCTGTCACAGGGCCTCAATCACACACCCATTCACTCTCACATTCACACCTAGGGGCAATTTAGAGTCACCAATTAACCTATGAAGCATGTTTTTGGACGGTGGGAGGAAGCCGGAGTCCCCGGTGAAAACCCACGCATGCACGGGGAGAACATGCAAACTCCACACAGAAAGGTCCCAGCCGGGATTCGAACCGGGGCCTTCTCGCTGTGAGGCGAGAGCGCTAACCACTGCGCCACCGTGCAGCCCTTTCTTCTTCTAATTGATGCTAATGCTAACGCTAGCTTTCCACGACGGGGATGAGACGTAGATCTGCAGAAGATCTTTTCTGTCCAGTTATAGTTGATTACATTTCTGAGTTCACAAAATCACTAAAACAGAGATAAAGTCAGACAATTTCAACGTGTCTGATGATAAAGAAAAACTAATAACTGTTGTTATTTTCTGACGTAGCTCCTCTTTGCTGTTGATCATAACTGTGTCTGATCCTGCAGGATAATGAAGGGAAACAAGGAGAAGAATCATTTGTAAAATGAAAACAAAAAATATTCCTATTAAAAGCATTCCTATTTTTACCCCAATTACCCCTTAAAATACCCCAAAAACAACAAGTACCTCTGATTACAACTACATTTAGTCTTAGTAGCAGTTAAAACACTCACGGCCAACATTCAGCAATCCACATCTTAGCTGCTCCTATTACATGGGGCCAACATAAACTATCAGTTTTTGTGCTGATCGCATTTAAAACTCGTGTGAATAACATCAACCAAAACAGAACCAGTTAGAATAATATCTGTTCCAATAAAAGGTCAATATTTTCAATAGAACCTCAAATATTGAAGGATTATTCAAATTTGTATTTAGATTTGTGAACGATCTAATACAGGAAATGAAAATACAGTTCAGCAGGACATTCATGAATAAATATTGTACATTTTATGTTACAATTGGTAAGGTTACTTTTTATAATTTATGTAAAATTGTATCAAACAGTGTTCAGCTCTCAGCTTTACCGTTCTAAATCCAAACACCGGATGTTAATATTCTCATTTTTGGCCCCGTCTCCATTTTGTCTGACCTCACTGTGAAAAAGGTCTGTTAAAAACCTGTTTAGTTCACTCATCTCGTTGTTGTTGTTACTAAGACAGCTCTTCTGTCTCTGAACAAATGTTCCAGGGATTCAGTCATTGTCTTCATTGTCCTTGAGCTTTAACAATTACCAACAGTTATATTTTTTTAAAGAACAGATGTTCTGGTGAATCTGTTTCATCCTCCAAAAAGTACAGTTATTTTTTTTCTTATCACAGATGTTCCATTGGTTCTATGATTGGCTTGTTGTTTATCTCTTGTTTTTGAAGCAACTAACTTATCTTCTAACAATTGCAGTGTTAGCAACACGTGATTGAAATAAGTCCTCTGTCTTTCAGCTATTTCAGTCTGCTGTAACAGACCATGGCGGCATGTGTTATGAAAACCGGGCTCATAGACACAACAACCGGGCTGTGACACCAAAGTCCATCAATAAATGTGACATTCACAACCTCACTTCAGACGAAACATCGTCTGTCATCACTCTTATCAATAAATGCATCTTCTTAACATGAATGTGTTCATGTTTTCTCCATGCTGGGATTTCATCTCTGCAGCTGAGTTTTCTACTTGAGAAATCGAAGAACTTTATGTTGTGGTGACATGTTTGGACTCTAAAACAATAGATATCAAATACTGACAGTCTATGAGAAATGGACAGAGTAACCCCCCCCCCCCCTACAAACAGGAAGTACCTGCTGGTCCCAGAAAGCTGAAACTTCTATAGAGAAATAAAGCAGCTGTTGCTCAGTTCCTCTGTTTGTCAGAATAACCATTCTTCTTCTGGTACATTTTCTCGCTAAAGTTCTCTTAATGGTTTTTAAATATTTTTATGGTCTTGAGCCTACTTATTAACATGACTTTCTTTAAGGACCCCGAGGTCCTCCGGCACCGGCCTCTCAGTTGTTCGTAAAGTGAGGACCAAAACACATGGTGAGGCCTCGTTCCACCTCGCCTCTTTAACAGTCTGCCAGAGAGCCTCAGGGCCGCAGAGACCGTAGAGGTTCTTAAGAAGAGGCTCAAGACTCACCTTTTTAACCTGGCTTTTACATGACTTTTGTTTAATTGTTTAATTTTATATTTTCTTTTCTTTTTATTAATTTATTTATTTGTTTTTATTTGAGTCATTTAATGGTTAATTTATATGCAAAATGATTCTTCTAATATTCCAACCATGTTTTTTTTATTATTATTTTCACAGTTTTAAGTGTATGTTTTAATCCTTCTTAACACTTTTTCTTGGTTTATTCTTTTACTGCAGTGCTTCCTCACGGGGATCCTCGGTTCTGGGCCCTCCTGGCTCTGCCTGCAGGTGGGCTGTTACTGCAGTGCCCGTTCTCGTTGGGGTGGCTGGGGTCTCGCTCTGTAGAGTGAGTCCTGCGCTGCCTAAGCTGGCCGAGCGCTGCAGTGATGACCACTGCGGCTGGGCTGGACCTTGGAATAAATGGATCCTAGTAATGCAGTTTCTGCACAGCAGCACAGAGCCAGACTGTTTATTCAGAGCTGCAGTTCTTCAGTCTTTGTTTATTTTGGTTGTTAAAATTTATACTGGGGGAACTGGGTGGATATTGGGAGAAACCGGGGGACAGAGGGGTGTTAAATTTGATTAAATGTCTTGTTTTTGTATATTTGTTTTGTTAAATACTTTGCTTTTTTAATGTGCTTTTACTTGCTTTTATGCATAGCACTTTGTGTTTCAAATGAATACAGTTTGAGTTTGAGTTAAACCTATTTTTTTTCCATTATTCATTCATCCATCCATCTTCTTGTCTGCTTCTTCCCTTTTGGGGTCGCGGAGCCTATCCCGGCTGCTGATGGGCGAAGGCGGGGTTCACCCTGGACAGGTCTCCAGTCTGTCGCAGGGCCACAATCACACACCCATTCACTCTCACATTCATACCTAGAGGGAGTTTAGAGTTTTTTTTTCATTTTTTTATATTTTTTTCTTTATTGCAAATTATTCAAGTTATAAACTAACCAATCAAATGGCTCGATAGAAGCATGTGGTGCTTGCTGGCCCCCACTTCGAACGTTTTAAACGTTTGACAGTTTTTCCCAAGCCTGCTGTCAGTGATAGGGGTGTGGCTTTCTAACAAACTCAATCCTGATTGGTGAGAGTGGTTGCCACAGAAATGATGACTCAGACCGACTCAGACCAATCACTGCTTTCTAACGTCATCTGGTTCCAACATGGTGGTGTCCGTATTAGAGAGAAATGGCGACAGAATTGACTTGATTTTGCTGGAACTTGTAACGTTCACAGGTTGTGCAAAGTCCCAGGAACTCAGCAGAGAAAAAAAAGAGGATGGAAACAAAAACTCACGACTAGATGACGTTTGGGGCTCCAACAGTGTTCGTCTTCTTTATTAATCTTTTCATCAACCTTATAAAGCCCGGTTGGACGGCTAATGTCCCGAATATACATATAAAAAGAACAAGAGCTGCACAACCTGAGGGTTACAATACAAAAAAAGAGAGACTAATCTGGTACCAGCGACAACGTGTATACTTCAGTCCCGCGCGGCGATATGACATCATCATCAGTGGCCATATGAAAGTCCTAAAGGAGCCAGTCCAACCCCCTGACTATTACAAACTGGAGGAAAGACATTTTCTACGGATGAAGTCACAGGCCTATTGTTCATCACTATGTATGTCAATGATCAGAAATCATATTCATCACAAGTGGATATGCAAGATTAAAGCTTTGGAAGGGTTTCTCTTATACAGATTCTGAATTTTTTTTAAACTTTGGATTTTCTTTCTTGATTGATAATCCTTGATTTTTGATGGCCCAGAAATTTGATGGAAATAAAATTGCTGAAAAAACCTTGGTATATCTGTCTTTCTGGACCTTTGAAAAACAATGGTTCAAAAAGATAATCAGAAAGAAAATTCAAAGGTTTAAAAAGTTCAGAATTGATGGAACAGGAAAACCTCCATAATAAACGCTTTACTAAGCTGTTCAAGAACTGTGACTCTATATTGTTCACCTAAGCCTCGTTTCTGCTGAGCGGTCTGGTCCGGTCCAGTAAGGAGTGGAATGGTACGGTCCAGTTAGTTCTGGCGAGCATTTCCACTGAGTTCAGCCTCGCTTCAACTGAGCGCTTTGTTTTCATGGCACATGTGTGGTGCAGACCGCTAGCGTGTCATTGCAGCATTGTAGTGTGACAACTAGAAAAGCAACAACAACAATAGAGATTATCCAGCAGCTCATCTTCTTCTTGCTTTACTTTTTAAACAATATTTTTAACGTGAGAAACCATTAGAGCCTTTTTCAGTGACTGCAGGTTACCAGAAAGCATCAAAAGTTGCTTTCACTTGTGTAAATCTCATGAAAGGAGGTCTTGGATTTATATCTGGGTTGCTTGAAGTCATGTCCACCCACCAGGTGGAGTGTGTCTGTAGCAACAGAAGCCTGCCAGCATCATGAGGCCCAGCAACCCCCGTTTTCCTCTCACAGCGACGCAGGCGTCCTGCCGCAGACCCAGGCTCTCTGGGTCAAGTGAGCACTTCCTGCTCCGTGTTGGACCTGGTGGGAGGACAAGTGGCTGTTCGCTTGTATGTTCTGATACAAGCGAGGACAACAGGAAGATGTGGCCTCTTGTGAGGAGGGATTTGCTTTGGGTATCGGTCATCGGTATGACAGCACTGTTCTCCTAATCTGGCAGAATCCCTGTCAAACAGAAGTTATGAAGGATTACAAGTGTCTGTAATGACATTAATAGTTGTTTTTTCTTAAGGTAAAAGAGATGCTAAAATGACATCACAAGAACTAATTTTAAATTAAATTGTTCTTAAAAATATATTTGCAGATTTGAACATTCTTGCTCTAAAGAAAATGTTGTTGGGTGATTCAAGTAAATGTTAAACTGTGTTTTGAGCTTGTAGAATAAAAAACATTGAAATTTGTAGAAACACATTTGTTTGTTTTATGGCTGTGTACATATTAGTTTTGGGATTGCAATTGTTTAAACGTAAAGTGTCTTTTTGACTCCAAACAATTGCATTTATTTGGTTTTATACTGACTGTTTCTCTGCTTTAGATCAAAGAGAAATAATTTTGAAGGTTTCACAAGGAACCAAGAAATAAATAAATAAATAAATAGGTAAAATAAAACATTTATTATCACCAATTTCCAAAAATGCACCCCCCCCCAGTTATAAACAGTTGTATATTTTATGATGACAAAAAATAAAAATGTTAAAATCTAAAAAAATGCAATACTTTTACTTACTCCCTTGATTTGTCAACGATCCTTTTTGTCATCTGAACTTTCTGCTCAAAAAAAGAAAAATATAATTTCAGGATCAGAATAAATTAATAAACAAAACTTAAAAAAATAAACAAAGCATTTAACATAATTGGTTTTCAGAGTTGAAATTAAACACTACTATAGATGGCACTGTTAATCTTTTTATATATTTTCCAAGATTTTTTTTTAGCTTGCTTCGTCATTCATTTGCCTTTTAAGCCTTTGATAGTGTAAAATAAATCACAGTTTTTATGAAAAAAAAATGGTATTACCCTGACATCCAGCTTTTGGAAGATTCCACCAGAAAAAATCCACTTTTGGAGGAAACTAAAGTATTTTTACTGCATTAGTTGAGTTCTTACTTTGGTTTGTAGGCCCTGCTACTAAATGATTTGATCATAAATTCTCTTTATTGATTATTGTCTGGTGAAGCTGTTTATAAGTTCTATTTAATACAAGGAAAAAACAGAAAATGTTCTGGAATCGAAAATAATTTGAAGATAAAGTGAAACTCAAATAATTTAATGCAACATCTGAAAGTAAAGCTTTTAGATCTTGATGCATTTAAAGAAGAACTTGTTTATTAAAATGTATTTTGTTAAAAAAAACCAGTAATAAACAATCTGTTGTATAAACATATAACTATATCCAGCACTTGAAAACAGCGTGGATGTTTGTGAAGGTTAGCTATGAAACGACACGCAGACTTGCAGACACTTTAGAAACAGACTGGCTGGTGCCTTGTCAGCCCCAGGGATGTGTGCTGCTGCCTTAATGACTTGCTCAGATTCAGATCAGGCTGAAAAGCCTCCTAAGCTTCACTCAGCGCAGAGGCAGAACCAGGACTTCTTCTTCCTGCTTCTGTAAGTCGAGTGGAACCCAAACTGAATTTTCTTTTTGCTTTTTATCAAATCAGATTGTCCCCAGCCTCTGCCACTTCATTAAACCTTAAACATACAAAGCCGCTTTCTTTGTTGTTACTGTCGCGTGCTCATTGCTGTGGATTTTGGGGTTATGTGAACTTTTTTTCTAGTGTTATTTAAAGTTTTATTAAAGAGTTAAATTTAGATTGAAAACAAGCACAGTAACCAGCAGATTATTGAGTAGTGTGTGGTGTGAGCATGCCTGATAGAATTAATGACTGGAAATGTTTTCCTTCATGTTCTAATAAGTCATCTTTTAGGGGTCAGAGGTCATACTCTAGTTGGTTTAATGAACTGCTCTGTACAAAAACAAGCAGGTCTCAAGTCAGTCTGGATCAGAGGCCTGAGAGAAGCTGGAAGGCACAACAAACCAGCAAACTGACAAGCGCTAGACACAACAATGCCATCAGGCAAGCTGATAGAGTTACTGAGGCAGTCCTTGTGTCGCAATTCTGCACCTCTTCAAAGAAAATAAAAAAAAGTTAATGGAAACAGTGATGTTTCTGCAGTAAATATGGAATCCTTGACACTGTTTATGTTATGCTTCTATTGTTTAAGGATACTAACACAAAGTGTTCAGCATTAACCCTTTAAGACCACAGCTGCATACTTTATGTTCTGTGATGTACAGTACTTTTTTACTTGTTAACACTGCTGGTATGCTGGTATGCTAAAGATTTTGTGTTTAAGTGTAACCGGCAACACCTCAGGTATTAAAGGGTTAAAGTGTTTTGTTAATATATATATATATATATATATATATATGAAACATGTTCATTAAATCTTTAAAATGATTTATATTATGGACTAACTTCGGAAAACATGACAGGGAGGGGTCAGGGAAGAAGATTTTTGGTGGCAGTTCCATTATTTTATCAAGTTTAAACTTTTAGATGGTAAACTCATCAACTACTGTCTATCTCTGTCACATCAGGTTTGCAATAAAATGAAGCAAAAATAACAACGGCTTGTTTCTCATTAAAGATAGTAAGAATGCAGAAAAAGCTTGTTGAGGAAGAAACAACTACACCTTTATATGGTTTTACGATACTTTATTCTGTATAATATGGAAGAAATGAAGTTCTTGTGTTGAGTTTTCCATTATAAGTGATCTGTTGCAAACTGGAATTTTGATCCAAATATAATGTCCTGTTATGCCGTTATACACTAGTTTAGTTGAGCCAGATTTTTAGACCTCAATGTTGCAATAAATATTCATTGTGATGCATGAAACAAATGACAAAATGTTAATTTTTTGCAAAGAAAAAAATAACTGAAAGCAAAAGGATAATCGCTTTGTTTTGTTGTGTATTCAAACTGTATCAGTGGTTCATAAACCAGGGATTCAGATTTTAGTACAATAAAAATGTTGCACCACCACCTCCCCTAGTTCTTTGTCTACAATTATACCTTTTTGATCACATGATGCTGCAAAAACATTTTAGTATTTAACGCTCACAAGAGAAGCAGCTTTGAGTTAACACGGAAACTGTAAGATTGGTTACTACATTTTGCAAAAGTAAAAATACAATTTTTATATCTATGTTGATATATTAGAGCTTTCCCTAAACTGCCCATGCCTCTGCCAAAAACAGTAGAACCATCACAGGCAGGGAGAACTGGACATTACACCAGCAATGCTTGAACATCCCAAGAGGAAGAGGACTTTTTGTGTTTTCTGTGGTGAAAGAAAACACACAGTTGTAGATCTGTGGGACTAGATCTACAACTGTGATGAACCTAAATGCATGTCCATTTAGGTTCTGACAGTTACAGATTTCCCATTTCTTAATGTAATGTAGGGTTAAGGTCCAAGAAATTAAAAATTTGTTCTTCCTATCTGGCCTTTATTTTTTGGATCAAAATAAATCTAAACACATGAATGAAAAATCAGGGCGGCTGGATGGCTCAGTGGGCTGAGTACGGTTAGCACGCAGGGGTTCGATCCCCGGGGTGTCCACTGATCTCCACCCAGATTGGGTCCTTGAGGCTGCTGCCTGACTGGGTCCCTGTGCCCCTCAAGTACAGGGTTGTGTCAGGAAGGGCATCCGGCGTAAAAACTCTGCCAAATCACTGATGCCAAACAGTGGGTGCTGTTACGCTGTGGTGACCCCGAAAGTGATAAGCTGAAAGTGAACAACAGCGTGAATCAACATCAGCCAGCGAAATGCTAAAGTGCAGTAAAGGTATTTTATTAGAAAAAAAAATCTAATTTGGACAAGAAGAAGTTAATAAGTCTCCAAGCATTATTGGTCTTATTCATTTGGTGTCCACTTTTACTTCTGAAAGCAGTGGACCGGTACTGGCTCGTGAGTCACTAGGTATAGAGCTGCAGAAGAAAAAACATAACTGACATTATTTTCGTTTTATTTGTTATCTGACTCTGAAGAAAGTTTTCTTTTGTTAAATTATCAAATCTACAAACAGCAAAAATTAGAGAATTGAAATTTGAAAACCCTGACAGCAGCAGAAAAAAACTTTGTAGCAGCTCCTTGAGGCATGTGGAGCAAGTGGACGGGGCTGGAACTCCTCCAGCAGCTGTTAAGTTATCAATAAAGTCTGCAAATCGTTGAAGATGGAAATAGATCTCATCCCTAGATGTTTTTAATCAAAAACATTAGAGTTAAGGGACCAGAGCTGGAAGTATGGAAAGGCAGTTTCTGGGATATGATATGCCCCTTTGGAGATCCAAACAGGAAGTACCTGCTTGGTCCAAGTCAGTGGCACCAGTGGAGGGGGGGCAGCCACACCTGGCCACCCAGCAGCCTACCCACTGGTCACTATAAACTGTGCTGGCATCTAAACCATCAGAAGGTGCTGGATAATTCTCGAGGAGGGGAGAGGAAATGAAGAGCACGCCAGCCCGTCCATTATGCACACACACACAGACACACAGGCGCACCCCGGTGCACACAGCAGGCACACAGCGAGCCTCCATGGAGAACTGTCATCAGTGGACTTAGAAGCAACTCGAAGTGTGCAGCAGCTAAACATGAACAAAGTACGAGGGAAAGACAAAGAAAGCACCATTTGAAACAATAATTGTGATGGTTTTGAAATGGATAAAGAGGAAGATTCTGAGGAGGACATGCAGATCTGAGGCTTCATCTGCTAATGCTGCTTTTTTCATACTTTATAACTTTTCCCTGCAGATCGTCATTTTCTCTTATGTATGAGTGAATTATATTTTCCTTTGGGCTTTTCCCTTCAGGGGTCGCCACAGTGAATCAGTTTCCTCCATCTAAGCCTGTCTTCAGCATCCTCCACTCTAACACCAGCCACCTTCATGTCTTCATTCACTGCATCCATAAACCTCCTCTTTGGTCTTCCTCTAGACCTCTTTCCTGGCAGCTCTAGACTCAGCATCCTTCTACCAATATATTCACTGTCTCTCCTCTGAACATATCCAAACCATCTCAGTCTGGCCTCTCTGACTTTATCTCCAAAACCTCTAACATGTGCTGTCCCTCTGATGTATTCATTCCTGATCCTATCCATCCTGGTCACTCCCAAAGAGAACCTCAGCATCTTCATCTCTGCTACCTCCAGCTCTGCTTCCTGTCTTTTCTTCAGTCCCACTGTTTCTAGTCCAAACAACATGGCTGGTCTCACCACAGTCTTGTACACCTTTCCTTTCATTTGTGCTGAAACTCTTCTGTCACACATCACACCTGACACTTTTCTCCACCCATTCCAACCTGCTTGCACTCTCCTCTTCACTTCTTTTCCACACTCTCCATTACTCTGTACTGTTGACCCTAAATACTTAAACTCCTCCACCTTCTTTATCTCTTCTCCCTGTAACCTCACTCTTCCACTCTGGTTCCTCTCATTCACACACATGTACTCTGTCTTACTGCGGCTAACACATCATCACATTTTATGCTAAAACAAAGTCATAATTTATTTTTAAGAATTCTAAATGAGGACAGGAATCACATTTGGTCAAAAATGTTCAATAGCTCTAAAGATGTTAAAGCTAAAGTCACTAAACTTTATCACATGACTAATTATCACTTATATAACAAGAAAATTGTATTTTTTTTCCTAGTTTATATTTTCTGTATTTTTACTTGTTTATTAAAGCTACTTCACAGAATTGTTTATTTAAGTTTTTAATGATAAAAGAAGGTTATTAAAATATAAATAAGGGACAACACTAATCTGTTTCTTCAATTTATTCATGTTTTAAATGTCTTATAAAAGTATCGGATCGAGAGTCGGTATCGGCAGATACACAAAATCAAATGACTTGGAATCAGATCGGGCCCAAAAAAACCTGATCGGGACATCCCTAGTCTCAATGTTGTTCTGTGCCTGACTGAATATAAAGTCTATGGCTATTCTCTGTATCTCGAAATGAAGTAAAAGTTTCCGAGTAGTGTTTGTTGTGTGATTTTCTTCATGCACACAATGAAGAGTTGTGCAACCACCATCACCAGGAAAACACAGCATGACAATATCAAAGTTAATTTATCTCTTCATAGACACTAACTCCCACTAATTCAATATCTTCATTTCTATGTGTCAGAGCCATGTTCCGTTAGATTTATTTGTGACCGTTTTATGAGGTAAAAATACTGGAATTGTAATTTTTTATGCGTAATTTTATTTTAAATTACAGTATTTATTCAATTTATTACTTAAATAAACTGTTATGGATAAGATGCTAAACAAATTCCACCTCATGGAAAGAGCTGATCAGAAATTGTTCAAAACTGAGCTGCTTGCTCATAATTTTGTTTTTTAGCTTAAATAACTATTTATGGAGCCCTGACAAGGAAATTGCATGAGCCCTGGGTTTTTTGAATCATAAATATCTTTGAGAGTGACATGCCTGAGAGGCTTGCAGTCAAGAGCTTCCGACCATCTCCAGGAAGCTGTAGAAATGTACTCTACCAGGAGTTATGGTGGCTTGTGACTTTTGACTTGATCTTTGAATCTAGCCATTGGCTTATGTGGTAAAATTACAGCTGTTTTGCATCATTTAATGTGTCAAATGGTGACTTTTTTCTATTCCCAATAGTTACAATCAATATAATGCGGTTTTATTAGGTTAAATTGTTAATAAGGCCAACCCTATTGAGTTGGGTTTTGCTAGAGGTTTTATTCTATGGTCCCTCCTTTCTAAAAGCCAAGTACAATTTAATACAATCTTCTGTTTCAACTACAGAGTTGGATGATTCTGAGTCCCAATTAAATAATTGGGAATTGAGCTCAGATTCAGTGATCCACCATGGCGTCAAGTTAAAGAGCAGACATGTTTGATGAAGTAAATGGAAATCATTTGTGTTCTTATTCTGTAAACAAGAAGCACAAAGGAGAAGCAAATTGTGTGATGAGATATTGCCTTTCTGTTAAACTTGTCAGGTTTAACAGTGTTACTAGATTAATAGAAAAAAATACATAATTGTACTGTGTTGAACAGCTTTCTTTAAATTTGAATAAATGTTTTTTATTTAAATGCACTCCATCAAGGTAGTTGGTCCTCTCTCTGTGGTGGAGTAAACCTGTCCCAGGTGGAGGAGTTTAAATAACTTGACTCTTGTTCACGAGTGAGGGTAGATCAGAGTGTGAAATCGACAGTTGTACCGGTCGCTGCACTGGTCTGTTGTGGTGAAGACAGAGTTGAGCCAGAAAGAGCCTCAATTTACCGGTCGATCGTCGTTCAGTACTCACTTATGGTCATGAACTTTGGGTCATGACAGATAGAACAAAGTCCTGAATACAAGCGGTTGAAATGAGTTTCCTCTGGAGGGTGGCTGGACGCTCCCTTAGAGATAGGGTGAGGAGCTTGGTCACACGTAGGGAGACGGAGTACAGCCGCTTCTCCTTCACATTGAGAGGAGCCAGTTGAGGTGGCTCGGTCATCTGGTCCGGATGTCTCCTGGATGCCTACCTGGGGAGGGGACGCTGGTCTGTGTCTATCACGACACCCAAGTTTCTGGCCAGGTTGGTTCTATTGGCTCAGAGGTGAATTTACCAATTGACACAAAATATTTCCTGTTTTCTAAGTACGTTTTGAACCAGTTTAGTACTGGCCCAGTGAGACCCACCCAGTTTTCCAGTCGTCTCAGTAGTATTACGTGGTTGACTGTATCAAACGCAGCACTGAGATCCAGTAAAACTAGCACTGACATATTTCCACTGTCTGTATTCAAACGTATGTCATTAGTCACTTTGGTCAGAGCCGTTTCAGTGCTGTGGTTCTGTCTGAAGCCGGACTAGAAGACATCATAGCAGTTATTTTTTATTAGGAATTCATTTAGGTGATGGAAAACAGCTTTTTCAATGATCTTACTTAAAAATGGCAGGTTTGATATTGGTCTGTAGTTGATATCGGTCTGTAGTTGCCCTCTGTCCTTTTTTAGGAGAGGTTTGATTACAGCTGTTTTCAGTGGTTCTGGGAAAACACCAGATGTTAATGACAAGTTGACAATCTGGAGCAGGGCTGGTTCCAGGATCTTTGTAACTTTTTTGAAAAAGCTTGTGGGTAGAATATCCAGACAGCAGGAGGAGGAGTTCAGTTGACATAGAATGTCCTGCAGTTCTTTACTGTTTATGGGTTGAAACTGAGCCATTGGGTTTAAACTGGTTTCTAGTGGATAGGGTTCATATCCTGAACTTGTAGTTGGTGAAACAATTGTTTGTCTAATGTTTTTGATTTTGTCCCTGAAGAATTTGGCAAAGTCATTACAGGCTTTGGTGGAGTAAAGTTCTGGTGCCACTGACACAGGGGGTTTTGTCAACCTGTCGACTATATTAAATAAGGCCCGAGCATTATGGGAGTTTTTGGTAATAATTTCAGAAAAATAGGACTTTCTTGCATTGCTCAGTTGTAAATTATATAAGTGAAGTTTCTCTTTATAGATGTCATAATCTACCTGTAGTTTAGATTTTCGCCATCTGCGTTCAGATTTCCGACATTCTCTTTTTCCGTTCTTTACCAGAATGGAATTTCTCCATGGAGATTTTTTCCTACCAGAGATCACCTTCACCTTACTAGGAGCAATACTATCCATGATATTTGACATGTTGGAATTAAAGCTATTAACAAGTTCATTGACTGAATCCCCTGAGAGAGGAGGAGTCAGAGAGAAAATCTGATTGAACATCTCACTAGTATTTTCAGTTATATACCGTTTTGTGATCTCCTCCCTCAAAACATTTGTGTGTACTGGAATTGTGCTCTCACAGAAAACACAGCAGTGATCAGACAGACCTAAATCACATACAGTAACCTTAGAGATGTTCAGACCTTTGGAAATCAATAAATCAAGAATATTCCCTCTGTTGTGTGTTGAGTCAACCCAAAATTGTCCAGAGTGCTTATCAGGTCCTTAGTCCCTTTGTTCTCAAGATTTCTATAATGGATGTTAAAATCTCCAGCCATGATTATACAGTCAAAATCAGGACAAATTATAGACAGCAGTTCACTAAACTCAAGGTTAAATTCTGCACAGTATCCAGGGGGGCGGTAGATATTTATAAATATGGTTTTGAGTGAGGCCTTTAGCTGTAGGGCTACATATTCAAAACATGGAAAGTTTCCAAAAGATAACTTTTTACACTGAAACATTTCATTAAACAAAACTGCAACCCCCCACCCTTTCTGCTTGTTCTTTCCTCACTAATAACACCATAATTGGGAGGAGCCGACTCTGTGAGAACTGCTCCCCTACTATTCTCATCTAACCAGGTTTCAACTAAAAACATAAAATCAACTTTGTTCTCAGTGATAAAATCATTAATTAAAAATATTTTTCCTGCTAAAGACCTGACATTTAAAAGTGCTAACTTGAGAGGTCTAGGAGTAATAATATTTTCATTTACATTCTGTTTCTGGAAATGCGCAGAGGAAATGTTTACCTCTTTTAAAGTCCTTTGTTTGCGTTTTGGCCAGATTACATTCCTCCTGTTAGTGACAAGTACAGAGACGGTGTGTGTTTCTAGAGAACAGGGTCCCAGGTTTTTCTGGAGAACGTCATGACTGTTGGTATTTCCACAGCCTGGACCCTCAACACATCAATCATCTGACTGCAGGGACAGGATATGATGTTGTACAGGAGAGGGTGGGGCTTTACGTCGTCCTTTCGAACGTTCTGGTGACAGAGTTCTGGGGGACAAAAATGGATTGGCCAGAGGGGTAGATCGAAGCCCAATCCCGACTGGCACCATCATCGGCTTGGTGAATTTCAGGTGGGGTGAAGAGGGTGAAGAGGGTGAGGGAGAACCGTCAGGAGTTTGTTGGTTTGGTGGTGTTTGGGAGGGTCCATCCTCGTTGTTTTTCCTCTTCCGGTGCTCGGATGCAGGTTTCCCGTTTTTTATGTTTTCCTCCAGTGGGGGCAGCTCCGTTCCTCGTGTGGATCCAGTCTGTGTCTGGCTTTGACACTGAGATAAATTTATTTCAGTCTTGGCATGACGCAGGAAGTAAAAAAGATTGGAGGAGAACAGTTTAACTCCTGATTTATTTAAACTGAATCCATTTTCTTTAAAAAGATGTTTGCGTTCCCAGAAAATGTGA
The DNA here is from genome assembly GCF_002922805.2 of Oryzias melastigma. NCBI lineage: Eukaryota > Metazoa > Chordata > Actinopteri > Beloniformes > Adrianichthyidae > Oryzias > Oryzias melastigma. The sequence goes on from NC_050513.1 coordinate 3,869,516, forward strand.
AAGTTGTTGATGAAATTAATTCCTGTTTCACCACATGTCACAGAAAGCCACCTGTTCAGTGCCAACAGTCTGCTGAATCTCTCTTCTCCTCCTCGAATAGTTGGAATGGGACCGCTGATAAAGACAGCTGCATTCATGGAGCTCACAGTTCGTATCAGTCCAGTGAACTCCATTTTTTTTGATAATGTAAGTCATGGCGCCGCCGGGTCAGGTGTGCTGCCGGTCTACTTCTCTGTTTGAACGTGAGTGTGAAAGAAAAGACAATAAAACCCGAAAGATTGTCTACAGGAGAACTGAACTTTTGAGTCTAAAGAAAAGCAAGGCTGGAATGAGGCATAATATCCCGAAAGAGTTGAGAAGACGATACAGAGGGACCCGTGCTGGAGCAAAGAGGAAAGCGAAGGCCATCGCCAAAAAACAACGAAGCCGGAGATATAAACCACCAGTGCCTTCAGTGATCATGGGGAACGTAAATGCCTTGACAAATAAGACGGATGAACTCCTCGGGTTGGTCGGCAGTCAATGGATTTATTGTGAGTGCTGTCTTCTCATGCTAACGGAGACTTGGCTAACAGCTAGCATACCCGACACCAATGTGGAGCTACCCGGCTTTTCCCTGGTGCGCGCCGACAGAGACACCGCGGCGAGCGACAAAAGTAAAGGAGGGGGCCTCATATTGTTTATCAACAATAAGTGGTGCAACCCAGGACATTTCACCGTAAGAAAGACCATATGCTGCAGAGACTGTGAGCTTTTAGCAGTTAGCATCCGGCTGTATTACCTACCTCGGGTGTTTACGAACGTACTGGCTGTCTGTGTTTACATCCCGCCCAGAGCGCACGCAGAGACAGCGATCGAGGTAGTGGTCCACACGGTTTCAGAGCTGCAAACACGGCACCCAGAGGCTCTTGTGATCATCTCAGGGGACTTCAATCACGTCTCCCTGGATGCCCCGCTATCAACAATGCATCAGTACGTGAACTGTCCCACTCGCAGCGACAGGACGATTGATTTGTTTTATTCTAATATCAAAGATGCCTATCAGGCCACGCCCCTCCCTGCCCTCGGCAAATCAGATCACATTTTGATTTCCTTACAGCCCACATACACACCTTTGGTGAAGAGGCAGCCTGCAAAAACAAGGAGCGTGAGGAGGTGGACACCTGAGGCTGAGGAGGAACTCAGAGACTGCTCTGAAATAACAGACTGGAGCGTCCTGCTGGACCCCCATGGAGAGGACATCGAAGGAGCATCCCAGTGCATAACAGATTATATGAACTTCTGCTTGGATGCTGTTGTGCCCACAAGAACAGTCCATTGTTATCCAAATAACAAACCCTGGATAACAAGGAGAGTGAAAGTGATTTTAAATAAAAAGAAGAGGGCATTCAACAAGAAGGATCAGGAGGAAATTAAAAGGGTGCAGACAGAACTAAGGAGCTGCCTGAAGGATGCAAAAAACACCTATAAGGACAGAGTGGAGAAGAAACTGGAAAACAACAACATCAGGGAGGTGTGGGAAGGAATGAAAACAATCACAGGGTGCAACAAGACGACAAAGGTAGTGGGGGAAAGTGCTGAAAAAGCCAGTGAACTGAATACCTATTTTAATAGGTTTGACATTTCATCTGCCACCCCCCCCCACTTCCAACACCAGCCTGGTCTGCACCACACCCATCACCGTGCCCGTCCCACTGCCTGTCCTCACCCCTCAGCCAGAGGAGGGCTCAGCTCCTCAGGCTGCTCCCTCCTCCATCAGCCATGATCCCTCTCTTCCCTCTCCATGTGATCCACGCCCTCCACCTGCAGACTGTGTTTCCCACCACATCACAGATCATCTGGTGAGGAGGAAACTGCAGAGACT
>NC_050513.1:3872781-3873015 GCF_002922805.2 Oryzias melastigma
AGGAGCCTTTAATTATTTTAATCCACTAATTTTTAATCTATTTAATCTATTGATATTTAACTATTTATTCCTGTAATTTTAATTTATTTAGTTTTTAATCTTTTAATTTTGTTTTTAAATCTACGACTCCTGTTGTTCTTATTGTGCTTTATGTGTGTATGTTTTTATGACTGTCAGCAGATGACCACATTTAAATTTCCTAAGGGATTATTAAAGACCCTATCTATCTATCTA
>NC_050513.1:3873118-3934816 GCF_002922805.2 Oryzias melastigma
CATTTGACCCTGTGTGTAGTACAATGTTTTGTACTGCTGGATACTTTGCCACAGTTTGCAGTATTCTCTCCTGCATGTCACTGACCATATCATTTGGAAAGCACAGAACTTTAGTGTTCCTGCTGCAGAACCACTGAACATCTTTTACAGTGGAATCCCCCACAATCAGAGTCTCAGGCCGAGCCTTCAGCTTTCTTTCTGGCTGTTTACCTTCTGATGGGTTACAGGTCCTCCTCGTGCTGCTTTCCAGTGGATGGTCGTTGGGTAATCCGGGGTCATCTGACAGTGGAGCAAATCTGTTTTGCAGGGTCACTGCTCCGTTCATGCTTGGCTTCTTTCCTGTCCTCTGGTGTACGGGAGTAGAAGAGGTCCTCTGTCTCGTAGGAAGTGCAGGCCAGTCAGCCTCAGAGGCTTCATCTCTCTGCGGGGGGTCGGTCCTCCCATGTCCTCCAATTCTCCAGCTGTTGGACTTATTCTTTGGCTTTGCTCCAAGATGGTTCCAGGGAGGATTATCTTTCGATTGTTTGTTATTGTCCACAGATGTTGTCTTTCTCTCCGTAGAATCTGTACCATTTAGCTGCGTGTTAGCTTTCTCTGCTGAGATGAGGTAGTGGCAAAGTTGTGTTGTTTCCATAAAGTCCATTTACCTCCACGTTCACTTCTATGTGGCGAACCTTAGTTTCCAGCGCTGTGATCTTCTCCAGAAGGTCTTGGTAATCCTTTGTGGAAAGGGAAGGCATCTTGCTGCTAGTTAGCCTTGTGTTAGCTGCTGCTCCGTATATCAGGCTTCAGCTGTGTGAAGGCCAAGTCATCACAGACAGCCCCACAAACGAACAATTTGCTTTTCTAACCATAACCGTAATCCTAACCTTAACCAGGAACGACGTCATTTAGAAAAGAGCAGGAGGATCTCTGACCATGTAATCAAAACGAAACCTAAAAAGTCGTGTATATTGTACGCCGGCGCAACCCATTCTCTATCATTGCGTATCATATGCACGCAAAAAGCGTGTTTGGCGTATATTATACACGGTATTTCAGAGTGCAAAGTCGTGGCATATGTAGGCATTTTACTGCGACTGTGTTGGATCAGGAGACAGAATCCAGCTCTGACTAATCTTCAATTGTTCATTTTAATAAAAGTCTAGCAGTAAATGACTTAAACTGCTGAGGGCCCAATTAAAAAATAGATCGTTACTAATCATTACTAATACAGCAATACTTTATTTTATTGTGTTAATCATTTTACCATATACAGTGAGGGAAAAAACTATTTGAACCCCAGCTGATTTTGTAAGTTTGCCCACTAAAAAAGACATGATCAGTCTATAACTTCAATGGCAGGTTCATTTGAACAGTGAGAGACAACAATGACCAAAAAAATTCCAGAAAAATGCGTTTCAAAAAAAGTTATAAATTAATTTGCATTTCCATGAAGGAAATAAGTATTTGATCCCCAATCCGTCAGCAAGATCTCTAGCTCCCAGGTGGGTCTTATACAGGTAACAAGATGACATTGACCTCTCAGCTCGTTACCTGTATAAAAGAGAACTATCCACAGAAGCAATCAATCAATCCAGATGCCAAACTCTGCACCATGGCCAAGACCAAAGAGCTTTCCAAGATGTCAGGGACAAGATTGTGGACCTACACAAGGCTGGAATGGGCTACAAGACCATCGCCAAGCAGCTGGGTGAGAAGGTGACAACAGTTGGTGTAATTATTCGCAAATGGAAGAAACATAAATTAACTGTCAATCTCCCTTGGTCTGGAGCTCCATGCAAGATCTCACCTCGTGGAGTTTCAATGATAATGAGAACGGTGAGGAATCAGCCCAGAACCACTCGGGAGGAACTTGTCAATGATCTCAAGGCAGCTGGGACCATAGTCCCCACAAAAATGGTTGGTAACACACTACGCCGTGAAGGACTGAAATCCTGCTGTGCCTGCAAGGTCCCCCTGCTCAAGAAAGTCGATCTACAGGCCCGTTTGAAGTTTGCCACTGAACACCTGACTGATTCGGAGGAAGACTGAGTGAAAGTGTTGTGGTCAGATGAGACCAAAATTGATCTCTTTAGCATCAACTCAACTCGCCGTGTTTGGAGGAGGAGGAATGCTGCCTATGACTCCTAAAACACCATCCCCACCGTCAAATATGGAGGTGGAAACATTATGCTTTGGGGGTGTTTTTCTGCCAAGGGGACAGGACAATTGCACCGCATCAAAGGGAGGATGGATGGGGCCATGTATCGTCAAGTGCTGGGTGAGAACCTCCTTTCCTCAGTCAGGGCATTGAAAATGGGTCGTGGTTGGATATTCCAGCATGACAATGATCCAAAACACACGGCCAAGGCAACAAAAGATTGGCTCAAGAAGAAGCACATTAAGGTCATGGAGTGGCCTAGTCAGTCTCCAGACCTTAATCCCATAGAAAATCTGTGGAGGGAGCTGAAGGTTCCAGTTGCCAAACATCAGCCACGAAACATTAATGACTTGGAGAGGATCTGCAAAGAGGAGTGCGCCAAAATCCCTCCTGAGATGTGTGCAAACCTTGTGGCTAACTACAAGAAACGGCTGACCTCTGTGATTTCCAACAAAGGTTTTGCCACCAAGTACTGAAGCACGTTTTTCAAAGGGATCAAATACTTATTTCCTTCATGGAAATGCAAATTAATTTATAACTTTTTTTGAAACGCATTTTTCTCCATTTTTTTGTCGTTGTTGTCTCTCACTGTTCAAATGAACCTACCATTGAAGTTATAGACTGATCATTTCTTTTTTAGTGGAAAAACTTACAAAATTAGCTGGGGTTCAAATAGTTTTTTCCCTCACTGTATTATCATAGGATTCAGGATTATGATATATATTTTATAAGTGGACAGACTTTAAATCACTACAACCACCACCACCCCTCCAATTTCACAACAAGAAGTGAGGGTGCAAAGAAAATAGGAGGCAACTAAGTTGCAGTTTCTTTGGGTGAAACCAGGCGTTGTTTTAGAAAATAGAAGGAATTTTTGCACATCTTTACTAGGCCTTTGTCACAGCTGTCCTTACCGATGGATATGGGCTGTCTGCAGGTGAAAAATGGCCAAACACGAACAGGGCATGTACAGGGCCGAACAGGTCCATGCAAAATATCAACGTTGTTAACAGCTTGGTGAGCCAGTAGAGCAAAAATATTCATTCACTTTTAGTTTTTATGGGCATACAGCAGATGGCAGTTAAACCAATTTCAATAAGGAGAGAACTCAAAGTGGAACTGAAAGATTAATTGTGAAGTTATTTGTGAAGCATGAATAAGAGTCTTTTGGTGGCTGGGCTCTGGGCTGGAGAACTCTTGGTTGCTGATGAACGCTTTGGACCAAGTGAAAGAGATCCCCCAAAAATGTTTCGGAAAGACTTGCCTCAGGTGGTCTTTCCTAAGGGAGATACCAATTAGAAAGAAGACATGTTACGAGGAATGATCATTTACAGGAAGTTTGGTTGCAGCTGAATGCAACCACAATCTTAGCACAGCATTGTGATGCTGCTGCTGAATGCACCCGCGATCGGGCTTAACCCTTCCACTCTCTTTGGGGTCCAGATGACTCCAACCACATATTGATGTGTGATTCCTTCCATGACAAATGTGGACAAAGGTGGACAGGATTTTAGGTCTGCCATGGACATTAGTGAAACTCAAAAATAAAACAGATGACCCCACTTTTAATGTAAACAAAGGAAGGGTTAAGCGTTGCAATGTGGTTGAGCTTATTCGTAGTGATGCATTCTGGCAGCTGAAAGCACCTGCGTTGAGTTTAAGCGTAGTGATGTTAGGCTGGAACCTAGTTATTAGTTTACTGCATCTGAAAGAAACCTACTAGGGCTCGAGCAATGAGTATGAAGGCAATTGACATATTGTGTGAACTAAGTATTTACCACTGAAATTTACCACCATCAGCTATATGAAACTAGAGAAGCTAAGGCTTAAAGGACTTTTGGGCTGTGAGGATTACATCATAATTTGGACATATGCAAAATTATATATGCAGCTGAGCTAGCAACCCAGATGTTTGAGAGGCTGAAAAGGCTCCTCGAAAGGCAGCTGTCATGCCCATGTATTATCCCAGAGGTGGCAGCCACTAACTGTGGGAATACCACGAAACGCAGAACACAAACTGACATACTTGAAATGGACAGGCTAATTTTACAGCAACAATTCATTTTGATAAAACCCCCAAAACTAATGGAAAGAGCCGCATCGGGGAAAAAACGCAGAGAGCCACAGGAGAGCAGACATACCCCGACACCACACCAAACAATACGACAAGGCAGCGTCAACACATCCTGCAACTCAAGCTAAGCATAGGAAGCACTGGAACACGCAAAACTATATGCAGCAGCGGCAAGCAGCCACACCCAGTATACGCCGCCAACACGACGGTGAAGCCCCGAGAACTGGGAGTGAAGCCGAAAAGACACTCAGCTCGAGGGACAGTGGGCGCAATGTCCAGAATGAAAACAAACTCTACTGAATTTAAAGGCAGAAGTTTGATTGTGATTGGCAGTGAAGAAAGAGAGTGCCTCAGCTATTGGCTCCCAATGCATACCAATTGATGATGTGGAGAGTGACGATGAACACCTGCATGCCTGAGGGAAATAATATCTTCCTTATTGAAATTGCGCTAAGGGGAGACTCAGGCATGTCGTACTGATTTTTTTTTTTTAATCATGCAGACTGCGAAAGGGGCTTATTTGTGTTGTTCATGCGTTAAGTGCATGCTCCCGCAGCTCCTTGAGTGCAACCTGACTGTTAGAAATCAGAACGTAGTTTAGGTGGGTATCTGTGCAAACTACAGGCACTTGTGTATCACTTACACACCCCGTGTGAGCAGTAGTCACGTGGGGTCACTAAGCAGAGGTGGGTAGTAACTTGTTACATTTACTCCGTTACATTTAGGCAAGTAACTTTTTGGGTAAATTGCAGTTGTGAGAGTTATCAAAATACGACTTACGTTTTACATTTACTTGAGTACAACTCTGAGAGAAAAACGTGACTTTTACTCAAGTACACTAGGCCTCTTGCTGCTCGTTAGCGTTTCTTTTGACTGGAATAAATCAAAACAATCTAAAATGATCCTGTGGCGGAGAATCTTCCCCCGGCTTCTTACCGTCATGTGACTCATTGTGACCAATCATATGAACCCAGATAGTTACATGACTGTACACAAAAACTCTGCGGCAGCGAGCGCGCAGGGAAATCACTTCTCTCAACAATGGCGACAAAGAGCGATGGTGATTCCATTTGATATATTACTGGATTGTCCCTTGCCTATTCGCAGCTATAGACAGAGACGTGCGCGCAGACGCCATCGTTATGGATTGAGTCACGGCAGCAGAACACAGCTGTTTCAATGGAGGACAGGCAGACATCAACCACAGAAACTGAGCTAGATCCCTCATTTCTTAACCAATTTTTTACAAAATATGGCTCAAATTAAAGCTTAGAAAATCATTGATGTCGTGGTATTTTTTAATATTTGCGATCTTTTAAGATCAAGCTGTAAATAGTGCAAGAATTGCACCTTCTACTGCTACAGCTAATGGGTTGTTGTCAAATGAACAACTTCTAAATATCAGTGAGTTTTAATTTTTCCTCTGTGCTAAAATCCATAAAACAGAGCTTGTAAATGATTGTCACCCAAGACCAGAAATGAGGGAGATTGATGAAGTTTATAGCATGAATGACTGATTAAGTTTAGTAAAGTCATTTCCCTATTAAAAACATCTCAAAGTGCTAAATAATAAAAATAATAATAATAATAAAAACACCATTTACCACATTTTCAAATGAAACTGAAACTTTTATTATTTTTGGATTACATACATGGTAAATAAATCTCAATTGCTTCAGAATTTACCTTCAAATAGACGATTTAATTGTACTTTGAGAAAAAGGCTCCAGCTAGCATCTTTAACTGATACAAAAACATTTTAAAACTTGGATGATAACATCAAATACATCTCCCAAACTGTTAAGATTCAAAACACAGAGATAATAGCAGTAAATGTTGTGGCAGGAGGGCTGCACGGTGGCGTAGTGGTTAGCGCTCTCGCCTAACAGCGAGAAGGTCCCGGTTCGAATCCCGGCTGGGACCGTTCTGTGTGGAGTTTGCATGTTCTCCCCGTGCATGCGTGGGTTTTCACCGGGGACTCCGGCTTCCTCCCACCGTCCAAAAACATGCTTCATAGGTTAATTCTTCTTCTTCTTCTTCTTTTCCTTTCAGCTTTTCCCTTCAGGGGTCGCCACAGCGAATCAGTTTCCTCCATCTAAGCCTGTCTTCAGCATCCTCCACTCTAACACCAGCCACCTTCATGTCTTCATTCACTGCATCCATAAACCTCCTCTTTGGTCTTCCTCTAGACCTCTTTCCTGCAGCTCTAGACTCAGCATCCTTCTACCAATATATTCACTGTCTCTCCTCTGAACATGTCCAAACCATCTCAGTCTGGCCTCTCTGACTTTATCTCCAAAACCTCTAACATGTGCTGTCCCTCTGATGTATTCATTCCTGATCCTATCCATCCTGGTCACTCCCAAAGAGAACCTCAGCATCTTCATCTCTGCTACCTCCAGCTCTGCTTCCTGTCTTTTCTTCAGTCCCACTGTTTCTAGTCCAAACAACATGGCTGGTCTCACCACAGTCTTGTACACCTTTCCTTTCATTTGTGCTGAAACTCTTCTGTCACACATCACACCTGACACTTTTCTCCACCCATTCCAACCTGCTTGCACTCTCCTCTTCACTTCTTTTCCACACTCTCCATTACTCTGTACTGTTGACCCTAAATACTTAAACTCCTCCCCCTTCTTTATCTCTTCTCCCTGTAACCTCACTCTTCCACTCTGGTTCCTCTCATTCACACACATGTACTCTGTCTTACTGCGGCTAACCTTCATTCCTCTCCTTTCCAGGGCAAACCTCCACCTCTCTAACTCCACCTCCACCTGTTCCCTGCTCTCACTACAAATCACAATATCATCTGCAAACATCATAGTCCATGGTGATTCCTGTCTAACCTCATCCGTCAGTCTGTCCATCACCATTGCAAACAGGAAGGGGCTCAGAGCTGATCCCTGATGTAATCCCACCTCCACCTTGAACTCCTCTGTCACCCCTACAGCACACCTCACCACTGTCTTACAGCCCTCATACATGTCCTGCACTGCTCGGACATACTTCTCTGTCACTCCAGACTTCCTCATACAATACCATAGTTCCTCTCTGGGCACTCTGTCATAAGCTTTCTCCAGATCTACAAAGACACAGTGGAGCTCTCTCTGACCTTCTCTGTACTTCTCTATCAACATCCTCAAAGCAAATGTTGCATCTGTAGTGCTCTTTCTTGGCATGAAACCATACTGCTGCTCACAAATGTTCACTTCTGCTCTTAGTCTGGCTTCCACTACTCTTTCCCACACCTTCATTGTATGGCTCATCAGCTTTATTCCTCTGTAGTTACCACAACTCTGCACATCTCCCTTATTCTTAAAAATGGGCACCATCACACTTCTCCTCCATTCCTCAGGCATCTTCTCACCACCTAAGATCCTGTTGAACAACCCGGTCAAAAACTCCACTGCCATCTCTCCTAGACACTTCCATACCTCCACAGGTATATCATCAGGACCAAGAGCCTTTCCACTCTTCATCCTCTTCAAAGCCCCTCTCACTTCACCTTTACTAATCTTTCTTACTTCCTGCTCCACAACCGTCACCTCTTCTACTCTTTGTTCTCTCTCATTCTCTTCATTCATCAACTCTTCAAAGTATTCTTTCCATCTTTCCATTACACCACTGACACCTGTCACCACATTACCATTCCTATCCTTGATCACCCTAACCTGCTGCATGTCCTTCCCATCTCGATCTCTCTGCCTTGCTAATCTGTACAGGTCAGTCTCTCCCTCCTTACTACCCAACCTAGCGTACAAGTCATCATAAGCTCTTTGTTTGGCCTTTGACACCTCTACTTTCACCTTACGCTGCATCTCCCTGTACTCCTGTCTACTCTCCTCAGTCCTCTCAGTGTCCCACTTCTTCTTAGCTAGTCTCTTACTCCGTATACACTCCTGCACCTCCTCATTCCACCACCAAGTCTCCTTATCAACTCTCTTTCCTGATGACACACCAAGTACACTCCTACCTGTCTCCCTGATCACATTAGCTGTAGTTATCCAGTCATCTGGGAGTACCTCCTGACCACCCAGAGCCTGTTTCAACTGTTTCTTAAAAGTCATGCAACAATCTTCTTTTTTCAACTTCCACCAGTTTGTCCTCTTCTCTGCCTTTGCCCTCTCTTTCTTCATCTTCTTCACCACCAGAGTCATTCTACACACCACCATCCTGTGCTGTCTGGAAACACTCTCACCAACCACTACTTTACAGTCACTGATCTCCTTCAGATTACACCGTCTACACAAGATGTAGTCTATCTGTGTGCTTCTACCTCCACTCTTATAGGTCACTCTATGTTCCTGTCTCTTCTCAAAGAATGTATTCACTATCGCCATTTCCATCTTTTTTGCAAAATCAACCACCATCTGTCCTTCTACATTCCTCTCCTGGATACCAAACCTGCCCATCACCTCCTCATCACCTCGGTTTCCTGCACCAACATGACCATTGAAATCTGCACCAATGACAACTCTCTCATTTCCAGGGATGCTCATCATCACTTCATCAAGATCCAACCAGAACTTCTCCTTCTCTTCCAGCTCACATCCTACCTGTGGGGCATACCCACTAACAACATTGAACATGACACCCTCCATTTCTATCTTCAGACTCATCACTCTATCTGACACTCTTTTTACCTCCACAACACTCCTAACAAACTCCTCCTTTAGGATAACTCCTACTCCATTTCTCTTCCCATCTCCACCATGATAGAACAACTTGAACCCTGCTCCTAAACTTCTAGCCTTGCTACCTTTCCACCTGGTCTCCTGGACACACAGTATGTCTACCTTTCTCCTCTGCATCATGTCCACTAACTCTCTACCCTTTCCTGTCATAGTTCCAACATTCAAAGTCCCAACTCTCAGTCCAACACTAGTGACTTTCCTCTTCTCTCTCTCCCTACGAACCCGCCTTCCTCCTCTCCTTCTTCCACCAACAGTAGTCCAATTTCCACCAGCACCCTGTCGGTGAACAGCACCGATGGCGGTCGTTGTTAACCCGGGCCTCGACCGATCCGGTATGGATTTCGTAGGTCTGATTCGCATATTTGATTTGGCAAGATTTTACGTCGGATGCCCTTCCTGACACAACCCTCTGTATTTATCCGGGCTTGGGACCGGCACAATGAGACCCTGGCTTGGGCCCCTCGTGGCTACATTGCTTCATAGGTTAATTGGTGACTCTAAATTGCCCCTAGGTGTGAATGTGAGAGTGGATGGGTGTGTGATTGAGGCCCTGCGGCAGACTGGCGACCTGTCCAGGGTGTACCCTGCCTTCGCCCTTCAGTAGCCGGGATAGCCTCCGGCACCCCCGCAACCCCGAAAGGGAAGAAGCGGTCAAGAAAATGGATGGATGGATGTTGTGGCAGGTTAAAGTTTACATCCACAGCTCCTTCACTAACATCTGCTCTCTGCTGTGTTTATGTCACTGAGCAGAAAGCTAGCGTTAGCATTAGCGCTGTATATTCTAGCTGGGCTTCCTCTGGTCTGTGCGAAGAAAAAAACTCAACAGTGATGGCACAGATTAAGAAAATTATGTGCGAACTTATTTACACTGATTACAATAAAAAAAACAAAACTGCGACAGACAACAAGATTTAGGCTCTTACAGTAGCTAGCCACGAGCTAGCAAAACAATGCAGCAACGTGCATCTTGACCGCACATTTTACATGTTGCCCACATGAATTTCCATCAGTTTTTGTGCTGGTCTCACATAAATACGTGCGATTCAGATCCACCATGTTTTAAAACATGAAATATTCATAAAAACGTACATCGAAGGACCAAATTAGCACGTCTCTCATGAGTTGCTAGCACCCACTTTAGCACACAGTTCACGGTTCCCAGCCTGATTTCTCTCTATTAAAAAAGAAGTGAAGAGGAGAGTGCAAGCAGGTTGGAATGGGTGGAGAAAAGTGTCAGGTGTGATGTGTGACAGAAGAGTTTCAGCACAAATGAAAGGAAAGGTGTACAAGACTGTGGTGAGACCAGCCATGTTGTTTGGACTAGAAACAGTGGGACTGAAGAAAAGACAGGAAGCAGAGCTGGAGGTAGCAGAGATGAAGATGCTGAGGTTCTCTTTGGGAGTGACCAGGATGGATAGGATCAGGAATGAATACATCAGAGGGACAGCACATGTTAGAGGTTTTGGAGATAAAGTCAGAGAGGCCAGACTGAGATGGTTTGGACATGTTCAGAGGAGAGACAGTGAATATATTGGTAGAAGGATGCTGAGTCTAGAGCTGCCAGGAAAGAGGTCTAGAGGAAGACCAAAGAGGAGGTTTATGGATGCAGTGAATGAAGACATGAAGGTGGCTGGTGTTAGAGTGGAGGATGCTGAAGACAGGCTTAGATGGAGGAAACTGATTCGCTGTGGCGACCCCTGAAGGGAAAAGCCCAAGGAAAAGAAGATTTCTCTCTATTAAAATGTGATTCCTGTCCTGTGATGATTCCTCTCCATCGGATTATTTTGTTGTCAAGGTTTTGAAGTCGATTGCAAAACACTACGTCTCCTTTTGTGCTTCCTTTCGTACCTTTTCGCACCTCCACTATTCAATACTCGAGAAGACTCAATGCATAGTAATGGTGCACGTCCGTCATGCCGTATGTCACGTGATTTCCAATCCAGTACTATATATCATTGGGTGATTCTCAGCCAGGGGCGGCAGATCGCCCCGCCCCTCTCTCTGGGATGTTACTCATTAGTTAAACAGTACTTGAGTAGATTGTAATCCAAGCACTTTTTTACTCTTACTCAGGTAATTATTTGGATGCCTACTCTCTACTTGAACTTGAGTACTATTTTGATAAAGTAACAATATTTTTACTTGAGTAAAATTTTTGAATACTCTACCCACCTCTCCCAGTAAGGGATCAGTACTCACACCTTACTGATGACTAGAGTGAGGAGTAAGGACACTGCATGACAGCATTGCCGATATGTCTTAGGTCAGGGGTGGCCAACCCTGGTCCTCAAGAGCCTCAACCCTGCCTGTTTTCCAGCTCTCCCTGGACTGATTGATGCTGACAATTGAAATCAGGTGTGTTCAGTCAATCAGGATGTGGAATCATTTACGTCAACTAATCAGCAGGAAGCTGGTCAGGGAGAACTAGAAAACAGGCAGGGTTGAGGCTCCTGAGGACCAGGGTTGGCCACCCCTGTCTTAGGTGTATGAAACTTAAAGTAGTATACTAATAGTTACTTCACAATACATTTGCCACAAGCACAACAATATGATACATTTTCATGACGTCCCTTGAAGTGACTGTAGAAACCTCAAGAAAACTGCTCGACACACCTGTGCTCACTTTAAGATGTGGCCGCTCTTTCAGTGACCACATTTGTTTCTCAGCCTAAAGGCTGAGAAACAAATGTGGTCACTGAAATTCATTGGACCTATTCTCACCTTTAAAGATCACCTTACCAGATCCTTGTGAGTTCATTCTTTACTACGTGTGTCATAGATCATTCCTACTATTGACTCTGATCTGATATTCTCCTCCAGACTTTCTTTGTCTTTATTAGAGGTGTCAAGTTAAGTTTGTGGAGGACTGGATACTGGCCCATTTTAGTCTGGATCCCTCCTTTGCTGATTATTTTCACTGCTGCCATGTCGGCGGTAATAAAAATGACTCAACTATACAAATGACACAAGTGAAGCCACATCTAGTAATTGCTACGCTCTGTAAATTACTAAGGGTTTCAAATAAGACAAAGAGATGTGTTATTTCAGTATGTGTTTATGTTTGTATTTAAAGAAGAGAGTAGAAGAGAAAACACATGACAAGGAATTAAGAAATGTTTTAGTCAGCAATAAGTGCAGGTAACAGAGCATCACCCAGAAACATAAACATTGTCAGAGTTAAAACAGTCCAGATCTCCTTTTGCCTTGCTCTTACTTTCTCTTACACCCCCACGCACACACACACACGCACACCCCCACGCACACACATGCAACTGGTTGGTCAATCAAAGGGAGGGTGGATTGACATCTACAGCCACCCTGAAGACTGCTTTTTAAATCCTGGGTTTTTGGTAGTTAAAGTCTTGTGTTAATTGGAACAACGTAGAGAATTCCTGCAACATGAATTCGTCGTCTTTTAATTATGACTATGCTGTTTTTAGACTAAATAAAAAATTCTGTTTCGTTTCCTAGGACATAGTTTCTGCAGAGCAGTTCATTAGAAACTCGTCTCTGAGTTGTGGTATTGCTGGGGTAGAATAAGCCTGCATTGATTTCCCATCATACCTTTCTTCACACTCTCTGCTGCTATCTTATAGTCCCTCACAACACCAACTTGTCATTAGGGTTGCAATAAAAAATGACAAGCATTATTGGAGCTATTCAGTTTTGATCCAGATTCCAGCTCAGACAAAGAAAAAAAAAGTCAACCTGACAGCTGTAATGTAGAGTAGTAGCACATCCACTTTGGGGGGCGAGGTGGAGCGGAACAGACCTGTCAGCTATTAGAAATCCAAAGAGGAAACCGATCATTATCTTATCTTGGGATGGGGACCGGCATGAATTTTCTACAACAACGAGCATTGGCGTTGTCTAAAAATTGTTGAAACTCTGCGGTTCACACCGATGTCGCAGGAGGTGAAAAGTTCAGAGGGGACAGACACGCCTCCACCAGTGAGTAGATTCAACTGAGCCGAGCTGAAATCCAGCCGGGTCAAACTTCTCCAAAAAGACTTATTTTTCACAAACACAATGAAGTAAACTTACATGACAAAAAATCCCAAATAAACAGCAGGTATTCTTTCAAATTGAAAATAGAGAGGTAAATTCAAAAGTGGACAGAAACAAAGTTTTACGTCCTAGGTTCCAAAATAAACATTTTAAATGTACAATTTTATGTGTGATTTCTTATTGTGATAACAAGTGGCTGGCAAATACAGTAACTACTGCTTACAATAATTAAGGAACACTTTTTTTATTGGGCCTGTCATGAATCTAATTAAACCTCTCAGATAATTTTCTGGTTAGTTAACCAGCTGAGGGCCTCGTTAATCAATTTCATCTGTATTGGTGTTCATGGAATTAACAACAGGTGCACTTCAGTGGCAACAGTTAGAAAACCCTCAAACAGGACTGGTGTTACATGTGGAGGTCTTTTCAAGTTTCTCCCTCTTGATCTTTTTTGGCTGGTTTTCCACTCGTGCTGATTTTGGCTTGATAATTATCTCTACTGGCAGTATGAGGAGATTCCTTAACCTTACAGAAGCTGAACAGGTTGTCCAACTTCTCCAGGATGGCACATCCACACGTGCTGCAGCAAGAAGGTTTAATGTGTCTCCCAGCATAATCTCCAGAACTGGAGGAGATTTCAGGAGACTGGTGGTTATTCTGGGAGAGCTGGACAGGGCCGTAGAAGGTCCTCAACCCCTCAGCAGGACCCATACCTGCTCCTTTGTGCAAGGCGGAACAGCCTGAGCACTGCTCGTGCCCTACAGAATGACCTCCAGAGGGCCACTGGTGTGAATGTCTCTACCCAAACAATCAGGAACAGACTTCATGAAGGTGGCCTGAGGGCCCCACGTCCTGTAGTGGGCCCTGTGCTCACTGCCCAGCACCGTGGAGCTCCACTGGCATTTGCTCAAGAACACCAGAATTGGTAAGTCCACCACTGGCGCCCTGTACTTTTCACAGACGAGAGCAGGTTCACCCTGAGCACCTGTGATAGAGGTGAAAGAGTCTGGAGAAGACAAGGAGAACGTTATGCTGCCTGCAACGTGGTTCAACATGACAGGTTTGGTGGTGGGTCAGTGATGGTCTGGGGAGGCATATCCATGGAGGGACGCACAGACCTCTACTGCCTAGGAAATGGTGCTCTGACTGCCATAAGGTATCCAGATGAAATCCTTGAACCCATTGTCAGACCCTATGCTGGTGCAGTAGGTCCTGGTTTCCTCCTAATGCACGACAATGCCCGGCCTCACGTGACAAGAGTATGCAGGCAGTACCTAGAGGATGAAGGAATTGAAACAATTGAATGGCCTTCACCATCCCCTGACTTAAACCCAATAGAACATCTCTGGGACATTATGTTTGGGTCCATTAGGCGCCGCCAGGTTGCTCCTCAGACTGTACAACAACTCAGGGATGCCCTCACACAGATCTGGGAGGAAATGCCACAAGACGCCATCTGTCGTCTCATGAGGAGCATGCCGCCATGTTGTCAAGCATGCATACAAGCTGGTGGGGGCCACACAAGATACTGGAAAGCATTTTGAGTTGCCTTTTTCCATGTGGCCGCCATAGCGAGTGGAGCGTGGTTCCCGGCGAGCCGAAAATAACTATCAAAAATGGCTTGTGCCCGACCTCTCATCTCGGTGTACTCCGAGAAAGGAGAAACCGTCGGCAAAAATGTATTGATGCCAGCCGTCTTCAAGGCCCCAATTCGCCCTGATGTTGTAAACTTTGTGCACACCAACATGCGCAAGAACAACCGTCAGCCATATGCTGTGAGCGAGCTGACAGGCCACCAGACCAGTGCAGAGTCCTGGGGAACAGGAAGAGCTGTGGCCCCGTATTCCTCGTGTGAGAGGAGGTGGTACTCACCGCTTTGGCCAGGGTGCTGGAAATATGTGTCATGGTGGTCGCATGTTTGCCCCAACTAAAACCTGGCGCCGTTGGCACCACAGGATCAACACGCCCCAGAAGCGTTACGCCATCTGCTCTGCCCTGGCTGCCTCTGCCATTCCTGCACTTGTGATGTCCAAAGGGCACCGCATTGAGGAAATCCCTGAAGTCCCATTGGTGGTTGAAGACAAAGTAGAGGGTTACAAGAAGACCAAGGAGGCAGTGCTGCTGCTGAAGAAGCTCAAAGCCTGGAATGACATCAAGAAGGTGTATGCCTCCCAGCGCATGCGTGCGGGGAAGGGTAAGATGAGGAATCGCAGACGAATCCAGCGCAAAGGACCGTGCATCATCTACAACCAAGATGCTGGTTTGACTAAAGCCTTCAGGAATATTCCAGGCATCACTTTGCAGAACGTGAACAAACTGAACCTGCTGAGGCTTGCTCCTGGTGGTCACGTCGGCCGCTTCTGCGTCTGGACAGAAAGCGCTTTCCGCAAGTTGGATGAGCTGTACGGCACCTGGCGCAAACCTGCCACCCTGAAGGTTGACTACAACCTTCCAATGCACAAGATGACCAACACAGACCTGAGCAGGATTCTGAAGAGCGAGGAGATCCAGAAAGCACTTCGTGCCCCCAACAAGAAGATCAACCGCAGAGTGCTGAAGAAGAATCCTCTGAAGAATCTGAAGATTATGTTCAAGCTGAACCCGTATGCCAAGACAGTAAGACGTCATGCCATCCTGAAGCATGACCCTACTATCAAGGCCAAGATGCTGAAGCCCAAGAAAAGATATACAAAGAAGAAGAATGCTACAAAGAAAGAGGCTGCACAGCCCAAGGCATAAACATCCAACAGAATGGGTTTTGTTGAATAAATCGGTTTCAAACAGTCAAAAAAAAAAAACAAAAGAAAAAAAAGAAAAGCATTTTGAGTTGCAGAAATTAAGTTTTGTAAAAAATGGACTAGCCTGCCACATCTTCATTTCACTCTGATTTTATGGTGTCTACACAATTGAGCCTCTGTAGGCTGAAAACTTTTATTTCCATTAAAAGACTTGGCATCCTTTTGTTCCTAAGACACTGCCCTGTCGTTATTTGTATAGATATCCAACTTCATAGTGTAGCGACTAACGTTGTTGGGTCTCTGTTAATGTGTTTTGTGTTACATTGTTGCTCCAGTGTGATTGGATGAGTGTGGGGGTGGGCGGAGGAGCAGGAGAATATAAGGGGGGTGTTTCTCTTCATGCTCCCGCATGAGGAATGAGCGAATGAGAGCTAGCATTGTCGTTTGTGTTTTATTCGGCGTGGTTACGGCCGACAGTAACCGTTTATAAGTTTATTAAAAGCTTCACGGTTGGAAACGGTCGCCTCCGCTTCTTCATTGCGTCCAGCAGGACGTTACAATATTGAGATCTGATGTATCTAATGTGTTCCTTTAAAGTGCTCCTTTAATTTTTGTGAGCAGTGTATAAGAAAAAAAAAATCTTGGATTGTGATTAATTAGTTTTTTTTTTTTTAATTAATCCTTGGCCCTATTAATTTTCTATTTTATGTCCTTGATCATGAGAAAAACACTACAAGAAAATGTTTAAAACAACAAAAAACAAAATTTTCGTT
The DNA here is from genome assembly GCF_002922805.2 of Oryzias melastigma. Taxonomy (NCBI): domain Eukaryota; kingdom Metazoa; phylum Chordata; class Actinopteri; order Beloniformes; family Adrianichthyidae; genus Oryzias; species Oryzias melastigma. The sequence goes on from NC_050513.1 coordinate 3,889,549, forward strand.
GGAGTGGCTCTTTAAAAGAATAGAAGCTCTACAAAACATTTTAATATCTGGTCACAGCAAAGTAGAATCAAATCGTCAATGGTGTAATTCAATCAACAAATATCATTTTGACTAATGAACAAATCATTACTTTCTAGTATACACTTTAAAAAATGTAGTGGTCAGATCACATTTAAATGTGCATTGTTGTTTATAGCCTCAAGTGCTTATCCAGCTGTAAATTGCTGGAACAAAAGAAAAAAGAGGTCTTCCGTCATATCTCAAACTGTTCTACTTGTATGTGTCAAGTTTGGAACAAAGTTTTAATTTATCATAAACATCTGCAGAATTGTGGATGTTGTGGTCACAATCATAATCAAACACCAGCCAGTCACTTTGACGACTGAAGCCAGCTTAAGGTCATGTACCTACAAAACAGAGGAAGCCCTTCTGTCCTACCACGTTAAATTGCTTTAGTCAGTAGACTTTATAACTCCTCTAGTCGGTACCCATCCAGGGAAAATAGACTGCCTCCAGTGTGTGCATACAGTTATCTGTGTCTAACAATTGTGTATTTCTACAAGTTTGTAATTTTATAAAGTTTAAAGTTCAATCAATCAAACTTTTGTTTGATGTTAGTAAATATCACCACGTCAAACCAGCTTCAATCACAAGCGGCTGCATGCTGACTGGGCTCTCCAGTCTCTGTGACAACCAGGATGATTGATCACCAGCAGCAATGATTCTCTAACCTGATCAGGCAAATTACCATGGTGACTGCCAGTGCCATATGACTCCTATGTCACAAAATTAAATCCACCAAGCTCATCACCTCTTCTCAGTGACAAGCTGATGAAGACACACCCACAGGAACATTTCCGACTTATTTCAACTCAAAGGCAAACACAATGGAGACTATTTTATGTAAAACAACTCTCTTATTCCCCTCTTTCACACACACACACGTTTCTCCCGCCTCTACCCACACAGTCGTAGAGGATGGAAAAAAAGTGTCTATTAGGGCCTCTGGGGACCACAGTGCCAGGTGATAGGCGCGATGGGGGGGACATGAAGACTCATTAATGTACTGAAGACTTAATGAACTTGCACTGAGAGCAGAGGTGCAAAAAGAGGAGGGGGTGGGTATGGTGTTTACTTTATTAGTTTACAACAGATTAATGGGGATAATCATTTAAGTGATGGAGATGGATTACCCTCTCAAAGCTGGCCATAGTAATGCAGAGCTACCCACTTACAGCGTTAGACAAACACACACTCACTCACACACACGTATACACAGCTGATGGACCATTTGGAAAAACTGAGGCGTGTGCGTGTGTGGGGGTGGGGGTGTGTGTGTGTGTGTGTGTGTGAGTGTGTGGTCTAGTTGTCATTTATCACACATTCTACACACATTCTATAAAAAACAATCTTTCCTGTCAGGCAGTTATTGTGGTCTACATCTGATTTTCTGTAGATGGATGTGATCATACTTGTTTGTTAGAGCAATACAAACAGAAGTACAAAAAAAAAGAAAATATAAAGTAAATAAAGTGTTCTCTTCTAAAATACAAATACAATTAAATATATATGCTACAATTCATTGTCAACAGAGAAAATAAAAACATTTTAGTGGATCAGTATTTGGCTTCATGACAGTAAATCTTCATAAAACTTTAATTAATAAAACCATTTTTGACGTAGGTAAACATTATCTCTTCAAACCAAATTCAATCACAAACTGCTCCATGACTGACAGTTGGAATGTCTGTTTAATATATTTGTAAATGGAGCCACATTTGTAATATATATATATATATATATATATGTTAAAAGTGATACAATAAAAATTAGGGCTGTGGATCATTACTTAGGTGGCGATCCGATTCGATTCACGAATCACGCTCAACAATTCACGAATCGAACCACGATTCTTATTTTCTAATATGTTTATTGCGTATGTTTAATGTGTATGTCTATTCACTGGATGGATGAAAATTTAAATTACTTTATTTAATCATCATTTATACCTTTATTTAGAACAGGAGATCAGAATGAACAAAACTGAAAAAAAACATAAGGATTCAGATAAAAAGAAATGTTGTTTTTAAAAATTTTTTAATCAATCTTCTGGTTCAACAGTAAAACAACATAAAAGGATAAAAATCACTGCTGCTTTGGATCATTTAACAACAGAATCTGAAAATGTTCTCCACAGTTTTCTATCCTCAAAGTTCTTCAATATTTTACGTTCTAAGCATTACCTATTGGTGCAGAGCTCGTATGAAAAGCGTTTTGGTTTTTTCTGCAGCAGAATCATCTGATTCACGTTGATTACATCCATCAGCAGCGCGAGGCTGTTTCTTCAGAATAAGATGTAGTTTTGTTAATTGCGTCAAATGTTGAAGAGTTATCATAGTCAAAAGAATGTAAACACTGGAGCTAAAGCTCCGATGTTAAAGCTAATTCATTGTTTCAGAAGTTATGTCTGTGAGCGGAAGTTCGGTCTCAGTTTCTGAATAGAAATAATCTCTCGCTAGTTTTACTTTGAAAACCTGAAGCTTCACCGACACGAAGATGTGTTTACTTCCGTTGGCAGTACATCGGCTCTTTATGTTAGTCCGTAAACTTAAAATCCTACATTAATCTGCATTTCAGAGCAAAAATACATGGTTCCCAGGTGATATTTTGATCATATTTTACTACAATTTACTACATTTATTAAGATAGCGAATCAGCCATCTTGGACGTCGCGAATATCCGTACTCGAATTTTTGGGAGCAAATCGCGAATACCCGAGCACCCGGATACTTGTTACAACCATAATAAAAACTAGAAAAGTCGCATTACCTGCGATAATGCTAGTGTGAATGCATTGTCGCATTAATGCGGTTGTTGTAAATCGCGTAAATTGCTTAAATTTGCAGTAATTCCTTAAATTGTATAACGTGCATTATGTGTAAAAACTGTATAAAGTGTATAAAGTGTATAAAGTGTGTAAAGTGCTTAAATTGCACTAATTAGCATTAATAGCTTAAATTCCATTAATTAGCATAAATTGCGTAAAAAACGTAAAATGTACGAATACCAAAAGTTCGTGCATTAATGTCCTGAACGTGCTGAACGTTTTGATACCAATATTGTAAAAGTTTTAAGGTGCAGTAAAAAGTTTTAAATGTTCCCATTGACTTAACATGGGCTGAAAATCCGCATAAATTGTGTAATATCGCGAAAACTGTAAAATTTGCGAAAACCAAAAATACAGGCAGTAATGTCCTTACCGTGCTGAACGTTTTGATACCAAGATTGTGTAAATCGCATAAAGTGTGCTTGAGTTTTTACGTGTCAAAAAACGTACGGAAGAAAACGTAAATGAAGAATCTCAATAGTGTGAATGCATTGAATGCATTCACACAACTAATGATAAATCTCACACACATTATTATTTATCCGGGCTAAACACACTAAAGATCTTTAATTTTATGTTTCTGTTCTTTGTATGCGTTGAATTATGCCATGAATCACAGCCATTAAACCAAGGAGCTATTTGGGGGAAAAAAACAGATTAAGATCAAGAAATATAAAACTTCAGTTGCCTATGAGATACAAAACACAGACTAAAAGTTTATTACTTTATTTACTATTAAAACAGGCTTCCAACCTTTACTCTTATAGCTAATTAAAACAACAACAACAACAAAAAAAAAATCTAATAAAAATTGTAGCCAAAAAAAAAAAATTTGACCACACCCACAACGTAAACCTCCAGAAGGTCATCAGATTTTACTGCTCCGTGCCCAGCATTGTCGTTGGGATTGTTTTACAAAAGAGATAAATTACAGTTGATACTTGTCAATATTATATCTTTCTCCAACGCCTTTTGCCCTGTAATGTTTGTGTAAAAAGTATGAAAAACAGAACAGACTGGCTATTTCGTGAGGAAGACACAACCTTGTTTAAGACACGGTCACATTGAGCTTTCCAACTTCTAACTGTAGCTCCTCTTACAGTATAGTTTTCATGACCTGGTGAGTTTTATGCCCAGCCTGTTTGTAGTTCTTTGCTATTGTATGACTTAAAAATATTAAAACAAAAATCACAGAAAAGATTTGAACAAAGATCCCCCGTGGGTGTGTTTGTTATAAATTGACAAAAAATTAAAATCTCCCCCTTTTTTTTTTTTTTGGCTGATGTTATTTGCATGTATTTACACGTGACCAAGCACAAAAGTGATGAAAGTTCACATTGGCCTCACGTGATATGTGCAGCCAGGGTGCACATTGCTGCATTGTCTGCATGTAATTTACATATGTCCAAAACTAAATGTTGTTTTTCGATCACAAATTTACAGAGAAGATTCCCTTTTTCATCAACTTTTAAAGGACCTAAGAATTTCATTTTCAATTTTCAAAACTGTGCATTGTAGATTCTGACTCTTGAAACATGAAATGTTTATAAAGTATGTTTTATAAGCCTGAAGGGTTGATGTTAGTGACCATCTCCCAGTCTTTGCAGTAATGCAAATACCAATAAAAAAAGAAAAAAACAAGCACAAACATGTCATATTAAGAAAAATAAATGAACATTCGGTCAGTGAGCTTAAAAATAAATTACCAAACTACGATTGGAGCAGAGTGTATGTAGAAGATGTTGACGTAGCCTATCAAGCTTTTATAACAACGGTAACAAAACTCTACGAAAAATATTGTCCTCTTGTAAGGAAAAAAATAAATAATAAAACTGAAGATAAACCATGGCTAACCAAGGGAATTCTTAATGCTTGTAAGAAGAAAAATACTCTATATAAAGAATTCTTAAGAAAAAGAAGTTGTGAAGCAGAGTTCAAATATAAATCATATAAAAACAAACTAACAAAAATAATATGTGAAAACAAAAAAAATTATTACATGAAATTACTAGAAAATAACAGAAATAATATAAAGAATACATGGAAAATACTTAATACTATTATCAAAGGTGGAGGAAAGAAATCTGATTTTCCTTCTCATTTCATAAATCCAAACAAAGAGCTCATAAACAATAAATCATTGATTGCTAACGACTTCAATAAATATTTTGTAAACTGTGGATTGGATCTTGCAACGGAAATTCAACCTACCGATAACATAGATAGCATAATAAAAAAAACCCTTGAAAATCACGGATTCTGTATTCCTAAAAAGAACTGATGAGAAAGAGGTAATTGACATAGTTAGAAAATTCCAAAACAAGCATTGAAAAGATATTAATAATTTGGACATGGTATTTGTTAAGAACATAATTGAATGTGTGGCAAAACCATTCACCTACATTTGTAACCAGTCTTTCAAAACTGGAGTATTTCCTAGTGATGTGAAAAAAGCCAAAGTCATACCTATATTCAAAGGTGGGGATAAGCACAGGTTGATTAATTATAGACCAATCTCCTTGCTTCCCCAGTTCTCAAAAATATTAGAAAATTGTTTTATGCTAGAGTGGACTCTTTCATCAATAAACACAATATTTTACATGATCAATATGGCTTTAGGAAAAAACAAACATCTTCACTTATTCAAAATATATCATCTGCAATTGAAAAAAAAACAATATGCAGTGGGAATCTTTCTGGATCTAAAAAAAGCTTTTGATACGGTTGATCATGACATATTAATAAATAAACTGCACATGTATGGAGTGAGAGGACTGGCCCTAACTTGGCTTTGTAGTTACTTACACAACAGAGAGCAGTGTGTCGAAATAAATCAAGTAAAATCAAAAACATTGTCAGTAAAGGTTGGTGTTCCTCAAGGTTCAGTTTTGGGTCCGCTATTATTCATACTGTATATCAATGATATTTGTGATATCTCAAACCTGTTGGAAACCATCTTATTTGCAGATGATACTAACTTGTTCTGCTGTGGAGACAACTTGGAAGAGCTATTGGAGGCAGCTGGAAGAGAACTCAATAGATTTAAGAGTTGGTTTGATTTAAATAAGTTAACACTAAACCTAAATAAAAGTTCATAATATTCGGTAACAAAAAAGCCAATACCAATAGGAAACTGATGATTAATAATGTTGAAATTGAAAGGGTGTCCGAAATAAAATTTCTGGGGGTAATTATTGATGATAAACTAAGCTGGAAGAAACACATAAACTACATCAATAACAAAATATCTAAATCAATAGCTATACTGTATAAAGTTAAACATTTATTAAACCAGTCGTCAATAAAACCTTGTTCTGCTCATTCATTCTTCCCTACATGACTTATTGTGTGGAAGTGTGGGGAAGCACATACAAAACTTCATTAAATTCAGTCTCTCTTCTTCAAAAAACAGCCATACGAATAATAACCAAGTCACCCTGTGCAGTTATGGAATAATTGTAGGGAAGATATAAAAAGTTGTCAAACCTTACATTAAAAATATTAATCAAATGTAATAAAATAAATAAATATGAAGACATTGGTAAAGATACAGTATGTTGAATGCTGTATGAATATTAGTATATATAAATGTCGTGATTGTTTTTCACTGTTCTTTTCACTAATGAAATGTATTCTCTTTTTTTTGTTCATGTAGCTCAATATAGTGAATGATAAATTGTATATTTAATTTGGGCTGAAAAAGACCAAAGGGGCTTGGAGTTGATAAGCTATTAGCTTCATCCAAAGCCCTTTTTTGAACTATGAACATCTCTTGTTGCATGCAAGATTGATTGTGGGAAAAATTGCTTTGTTTTGCTTTGTTTCTTGTTTGTATGCTTTTGCTCTTTTCATTTTTTTTTCTGTTTTATGGTTGTTCTTGTTCGAAAATAAAATTATTAAAAAAAAAAAAAAAGAAGGAGCTGGTTTAGTCCTGCTCTTATACCCTTAAGTTCTGTTATTTATGGGACATGTATGCTAACGGTAAGTTAGTGAGTGATATCTGTTTGAAGACCTGTCATGCAGCATATGTTTTGACTGAAAAGTGGGAGTTTCTTCCCTCCCAGGTTTTGCTGTGGTCAGAGGAAACGGGGTGGTGAGTCAGGACCAAGGAAGCCAGGGCTTGATACAACAAAGAAACACCAAGAAGATTTGTATTTCATTTAGAAACGTGTGTGTGTTGTGCATATGCACAACACACACACGTTTGCATCTGTGCTCTGTCTTAATCTGCCATCTGCTCTGACAAGGAGATGTATTGAGCAGCAGCAAGTAGGGGACAGCAAAAGCAAAGAGAACCATAATTAAACCGTGAAGAGGATGGTCTTTGGGTGTGGAAGTGTGCGTGTGTCCATGTATGTTTTATGAAAATCTTTAGCATGACTTCCATGCGTTGTGTTTGTTGAGGGCAGCAATCTCATGTTTTGTGAATTCTATTACATCTAAAAAAAATTCTGATGAATTGTGAGCATTAGATGTTCAGAGAATGAAAGTGGGTTAGTGTGTCTGTCTAGATGGAACGTGTGACACTTTTATTACCCATGGATAGAAGCAATATCCCATCTAGCCAAAGGTGGATATGTGTGACAAAATGCTGTCTTAATTTCCTACAGGGAGCAGTCCCTGTACCCATCAGTGCTAAACTCAATCACCCAGCAGGCTGAGCAACAGGCTGGAGCAATGCTTTACATTCCTATTAGCCTAATGTTTATTTACAGCTGCAGACCTTGAGTAGCTTCTGTGTTATTGCTTGTAGATCTCATTTCCTCCCTGATGACTACAGTATAATGAAGCGAGGAGTGGGTTAAATTGAGGAAAGGAGAAATGTTTTCTGCATGGCACCTCTCCAGAATAACGATTTTGCCAGGGTTTAGTGAGAATTAAAATCAAGTGTTTTGGGCAGCAGGTGATCAGGGCTATAAAGCAGGTATCAAGGAAATAAGCAAAGATCAGTAAGAACATTATTTATTGTAAATATGCACTTAAACAATATTCCATATTTTTGAACAGAACAAAACAAGATTTTTTTTCAAGCTGGACAATAAAATATTGCCATTTTTATATGTTTTTAAAGTGTATGTAATTTTCAAAAGATGTGCGGCCAATGCTAAACGTTTTCCTTGGTCACACAGACCCAGAGTAAAGGGTCATGGTTAGGATCATGGTTACAGCTTGGGTTAAACAAGCAAATGGTTCCTGAACGCGGCTGTCTCTGCAGCTGACGCTCCTCCTCGAGAGAGATCAAATGCGGAGAACACATTTCATGCTGTGCGTGACCACTAAAGGGACTTTAACTTTAATTTTAAATACCAGCATCCAACTACAAAATCCAGCCTTGGACGCACTTAAAATATGTGCGGGCAAGGTAACAATGTGCATCTTGGCTCCACGTATTCCTCGTGGTCAAACATGAATTTTCATCACTTTTTGTGCTGGTCACAATTATGTGTGAATAACATCAGCCTCTTTTCACATTTACTGTAGATATGTTCACAGCTCTGATATTTTCACATGTGCTACCATCTACAGTAATGGACTTACAGTAAGTAGTTAATGGTGTAGAGTTGCAGATGATTGAAGTTGTGAGTATTGGGCACTCTAGTTTGTTTTTATTTCTTGGTGTTCATGTTCTGTTTTGACTTGTCCCCTCCTGTCACACCAGGTTCAGGCAGATTATCCACAGCTTTCTTCTTGTCAGTTGGTTACCCTCGATGTAAATAAGAGGCTGATTTTTAGTTCGTCTGCTTGTCACCCTCTTTTGTTTCTCCATGGGTTTTGAAATGTTGAAGTTTGTTTATTTAATGTTTAAGTTTCTGCCACCAAGCCCATTGAGTCCTGCACTACTAGCTCCTGACGGCATTTATTTGGAATCTCAGAGCTACAGGCCTATTTCTACAGATTTGGGAGCATGGTTTTTGAATTAGTTGGAGGGTGGACCAATGGATGGAATCCAAGAGAGTTTCAAACTTCACCATCATGGGACCTGTGTTGTTTAGTTTGTGTTTCTCTGCAGACTGCTGTGAGTCCTTTCTTTATGCATTTGATCCCTCCCCTGAGTTTATACAGTCATATAAAGCGTAAGCTCATCCTTCTAGCTTTAGAGGCAAATGTATATATAAATATAGAGAACCTTGAAAAGAGGAGAAAGCTGTGGGGGGGTGTTAAGGAGGAGAAAAGGAGAGCCTGCATGTGCACGTAACAGCCGTGCATATGGGGGGAGTTTTTTGTTCAAATGTTTGAAGTAGATCAATTTGTCGTTGTTTGTACTGTGTATCAATTATGGGTTTGTTGTTACATTTTGTCGCTTAAGTTTATTTTTTAATGAGGTGATCTTAGAATAGTAAAATACCATTTGTTTTTAACCCTCCTGACATGATACTAATTTAAGAGGCCTTCTGTGTTTTACTAATCCTGTAAAATGCATACATGTCAGATGACAGTAGAATGAGGATTAAATCTATAAGAGCTGTTTCTTATTAGATGAAGTTTGAAGCACGTGTTCTTATCTTCTGCTGAACAGCAGAACCTATAGTTTCTGTTCAGATGCAAAGTTCTTAATGAGAGGATTGCATAAAAATAAGTGCAAATAAATTTACTGCTTTAGAAGGATCTGTTTGACACTGAATTTTATTTTGAAAGGACCTAACATCAGAGTTGTTATATGGCCTGCTGGAAAACACAATCTGTTATAGTTTAATTATTGTGAATATTTAAAAGTTAAATGATATGACTAAATGGCCTAATGTCCACAGAACATTGTATTTTCATAACGAATGAAGTGAGATTTAACAGCTCTGCCTCAGTTCTGTCCGTAAGAAACAGTTTAAAAACAAAGGAATTATTTCAACGCCTTAATTTCACTGCGGCAACCATTTTTTTCCTGTGGTATGCATTAATTTAAATCGCCTGGTCATGATGGCTGACGCAGACAGTAACGGACATCTGTGAAACTATAAAGTTTTATTAAAAAAAAAATAAAAAAGCTGCAGCGTTTATATAGGTGGGCGGAGTCTAAGTGACAGCGCTTCGTGAATGGACCCTTTCCTTGTGAGGACATGGGGATCAAAGATCATTGCAGGGCCAGATTTAGCCAGCCCCCGAATAAGTTTGGGTATACTGAGAGGTTGGGGTGTAAAATCCTCCCAAGCCCCTAAAATGTCCCCCTCCGATGAAAATCTCGTGTTTAGAGTTTCGAACGTCTGTGTCATTTTTCTTCTGAAAGAGAACAAATGTAATCAGAAATCATTTCATTTTTGCATTTCCGAGTATTTCTCCTTTTAAATCAATCAAACTGTCTTGGACAGACTCTGTTTGAATGAATGATCTTCTTTCCATCAACAGCTCTGCTGCACATGCACTAAACCCTCATCTGTTCCTAGTGTCTAGTTCAGGTTCTGGAGAAGAGAAGATGGTATCTTCACATTGACTGCAGTCAAATGAGCCGCCGTTCACATTTCTGTGGTCAAATCAGCATCACTGGATTTTTGGTGTGAGTTTCATCCAATACTTACGGTAGCAGGACTGAGAACGCTGGAAAATCTCCACCAGACTCCACGGAGCTTCTTGATGTGACCACGGAAATGTGAACGGCGGCTCATTTGACCGCAGTTGGAAAGGATTGTAAATCAATGAAAGAGCATTTTGATGTTAGCTTTCATTATTTGTCTCAGCCGCATTTCTACGCTCCGCCTGCAGCCGTCTGGTCTCACAGACGACCCAGGTGAGGCGGAAGTGATCTCAAACACAGCTAATGCTCCGGTAATGGTAGCTTTCCTGCTACAAACAGCATTAGCAACCAAAAACCTGCACATTATCAACTCGTTTCTCGCTTTGTCCTCCAAACTAGAACAAAGAGAGCAACAGACTGAGGAGAGGAAGGAGTTAAAATTACGGATGATCAAACCATTTCAGCAATAAACAGCAGATGAGAACTTCTAACAGCTCTGCTGCTGGGATATGTGTCTGTGCTCTGCTGGTGCCTGTGAGTGACAGTAAAACGAGGAGCGGGAGTAAAGCAACTGGCCACGGACTCCCTTGGATCTACCAATCAGCACTATCAGTTATTTTGAATGGGAGCAGAGGGCACTCTGTTTTTCTTGTTTGCATGGGATCAGGTTCGGGCCTGATTGTCCTGGCATTTGGGGGGCATTGCCTCACATTGCCCATGCCTAGATCCGGCCTTAGATCATTGTGGGAAGAGATCATCACTCTTTTCAAATCTGAAAAATACAAACTGACGAGAGAGCAAGAGGTTATGATTATCATATTCCACTGTCTTTCTGTCGTGTCCCACCTGTGGCACGTGTCCTCTAGGTTGCCAACCCCTGGTCTATATCTTCTCAAATCAACACATTTTTATGCCCAAGTTGCATATTGACACATGGTTAAGACTTCCGCGTCAAAAATTTTCGTTTAGGTTGTCGTCGTTTTTTGACGTGCTGGCTGTTCCTATTATCATAGCTCCACAACCTCCGAGCCTCAAACCGGTGGCCCGCCCCTCTTTCAGCAAGCAGCAAATCCGCTGCTTGCTGCTTGTCAAAAATGCGATCTTGAGCTAGACACCGCGCTGCGTGTGGTTGTCTGCGAATGTTAAGGTGATCACACACCGGCTGCGTCGGCGCCCATTCCAGCAGCCCCCCCCAATGAAAAGTCCATGCAAACACACATAGAAGTCCAAAATTCTGCTCTACGCATGTTTGCGTAGACTATCACCGAAAGCGGCCGCCTGAATGTGCACTGATGCAGCTGGCGTGCAAGAACCCCGGCACTACCAATGATTGGAAGACGAATAGATCAGATTTATTCATTGTGAGGAGAGATAGGTTATCTTTTTTTATTCTTGTCTCAAGGAAAATCTCACAGTTCAGGAGACCAAAGCAGGCTGTCTCACTCCCGGCGTATTGAGCGAGCTCCGCCGGGAGTGAGACAGTCTCAGGGTGCTGGATTTGGGATGGAACCCTCCATGTATGGTGAGGAACTTTTGAGTCTTAACATCGTGGTCTGTATTTGGCCATTTGGCCATCTTATTATTCCTGCGGGGTATCTGATGACTGGCAGTGCATGACTGTTTATTGCCTGTGGCACGCGTATAGAACTGTTCGGTTTTATATTGAATATTGTTGCATCCCTATTATGTATATATGTAGTTTTTTTTTTTTTGTTGTTACTTGTTCTAGCACCGCAGGGGGTTATTGATCTTCTGACATGCAAAGTCCTTTTGCTCATATAACTGTGTCCAAGCAGTGGGAAAACACCGGTAAAAAATGATCATATTAATTGAAAACTGTTGCCAAAAATATGAAAGTGACTATTTCCACGTAATGTTATAAAATACGTTCACCCAGAGATCTTTTTTTTTTTTTCTAACTTGGGCACTCTTATTTTGAAAGCTGAAAATATGTGGCTGGATAGCTCCTCTTAACATTTTTACAGAGCCAAAACATTCCTTTTTTTTTTACAATTATCCCTTAAAATATCTCGTAAAGCAAAAAGTAAATTTAACCTGGGAAGAGGTTAAAATGTGTACAAGAATGCAGAGATGTGCGTCTTTGCTGCAGGTATTAAATGTGGACAACGTGAATTTCTATCAGCTTTTGTGCTGATCCCACTTGAAAATGAAAATATAGTTCAGCAAGACATTCATAAAATAATTATTGTAAATTTTTCTGTTGAAATTGATAAGGTTATCTTTTATTATTTATGTAAAATTGTGTTAAACTGTGTTCAGCTGTTAGCTTTGCTGTTCTAAATGCGAACATAAGAAGTAGCTATTCACTTTTTTGGCTCTGTCTCCATTTTGTCTGTCGTCACTGTGAAAAGGGTCTATGGAAGCAAGGAATCAGCCAACCTGGAATCCAATCAATGTGATGTGACTGGATGTGCTGGTTTAAGCTGCCCTGCCCTATAAAAAACACATCAGGTTGAGTTTGATGCTTTCAAGAAGCATTGCCTGCCATGAACTGTGCCTCACACAAAAGAGCTCTTAGAAGACCTACGATCAAGAATTACTGAGTTGCATAAAGCTGGAAAGAGTTACAAAATTGTCTCTAAAACCCTTAATGTCCATGTGTCCATGGTGTAACACAGTGGCGGGCCGTGCATTTCACACCTAGGCCTTCAGTAGTGCTCCATCTGAATCAATCCAACCCTCATTAACTATTTTATGGCAATAAAACTTCTAGTGCAGGTACAGCTGCCACACACACAAAAAGCATAAAAAATAACCTGATAAAATTTCAATATTATGTAGGGAGATAGCAAAATTTTACTCACCAAAAATCCAGATTATTTAAACACAAAATCCATCCTTTCTATCCTCAAGAATTCGATCACTCTGTCGTGCAGAATCCATGCGTTTCGCAGATAGAAAGTGTTCCGTGGCTGTGATAAGCTGGAAAAGGCTGCATGCGGGAAATGTTCTGGTATTCCTGAAGCCTCTTGTGGTCCAGGAGGGAGACAAACATCAGTTTTTGTGATCGATCAAGGTCTGTGTCTGGAAAATAATATTGTCGGTAGTGCGCTCGAGGATTTTGCGCTGCACGCGCCCGCGGTGCGTTCAGGGGCCTCGTAGATTTCAGCTTCACTCCCGCTCAATGGAGTCACGGAACTCCTTTACCCGTGCCAGACAAAACTGTGCCACAACTTTACCCAGACATTCATTTTCCACCAAAAATCAGACGATGAGACGCTTTCCACTGGTAACATCTTCAAACCTGACACGCCGCTCCTCGGCACCTGTGTCCGTCAGAAGAACCAGAGCGAGCTGCGAGCTGTCCAATCAAAGCTCGTGAAAATCCTGACGTTTCCGTGGGCCTTCTAGCTGGCCTAGCACGTGGTCTCCTCCAGATCTGATTGGTTGAAGCAACAGTTTGGTCGACAATTATTTTATGCTACAGGGCCCGCAGAACTGATTGTGAAGGCCTCCGGGCAGATTTCTTTGACCCTAGCAACAAATGGTGCTGCAATGTGATTGGTTAATGCTTAAATAGGAAAATACACGTCTGGAAGCAGCGCAACCAGGGAGACAGCAATGAAAGGACGAAGACAGAGCATTTGGAATTATAGAATACGTATTCACGGAAATAAATAATAATTAATATCAGTCTGTGATTCAGATATTTTTAGGCCAGCAGAGAAGGCCTTGCAGGCCCTGACAGCCCGCCACTGGTGTAACATACTTTTCCTTGCAACTCTGTCTATCTAGCTAAGCGGTAGGAACAGTTGCAGCTCTTTAATGCCTCCTACAGCACAGATGTGAAATGTTGTATGTAGCTTAAAATCTAAGTTGAAGCCCTATGACTGACTAGTATCAAAGTTTTTTTAAGTCATAATTCAAAGTATTATGCATTTTTCAAATGACAAGTAAATTTTCAAATTCAACATGCCATTTGAAAATGCATTTTTTAATTTGCCATTCAATATTCAATTCAGGCTTGCAAAAATGATAATTAATTTTGTAATTTACAATTCAATATCACGATTTTAAAAATAAAATATTGAATAAAAACAAAATCAACTGCATTGTCAATTGTCATGGGTTTTGATGTCATAATTCAAATGACAATGCATTTTGTAATTTACAATTCAATATTCCAATTACCCTTTTAATATGAAAATGATAAATGGCGTATACTTGTATAGCGCTTTCTACCCTCCTTCGAGGGCCCAAAGCGCTTCACAGTCACAGACCCATTCACACATTCACACACTGGTGGTGGCTCCGCTGCCGAACACTGGCACCAACCTCCCATCAGAGGCAATGTGGGGTTCAGTGTCTTGCCCAAGGACACTTCGACACATGGGCAGGCAAGGCGGGAGTCGAACCCGCTCACTTCTGATCAGGAGTCAACCGCCCTACCGCTGCACCACGGCCGCCCCATTTTGTAATTTACAATTCAATATAAAAATTTACAATTCAATATTAGAATTTTCAGAAATATTATATTGAATAAAAGCAAAATCAAATGCATTGTAAATTGTCATGGGTTTTTGATGTCATTATTCAAATGACAATGCATTTTGTAATTTACAATTCAATATAAAAAAAAAGATATTTCAAAACATGTTTTGGTTCAAATTAATTTTAAAGTAACTTAAAATCTATTGCATAGTAAAATCCCACGCTCTGTTTGTGTCAAAACTGAAATTAACTTGCAAAACCAATCGCATGAATGACCGTTTTCCTTAACCCCCACCACAACCCACCCATCTCATACACACGGATGTCACTGCACGGTAAAAAGAAACACTGTAGCTGCCTGGAATATGTTAAAATAAGCACTTATTTAATTGAATTCTCAAGACTTAAAAAATATTTGCAGAAAAGTTTTATTAGCATAAAAATACTTTCCATAACCAGAATTCAAGCTCGGGTCCCAGCAGGGGGAAGCAGCGTTGCTGACAACTGAGCTCATTTGTTACATGTGAAGCACAGTAGATGAGTTGAGACGCCTTCCCGGTCTTTGAAATGTATTGATTTCCTTTGTTACGGGTTTAAAATGAGGAAAATAAAACTCTGAATTATTAATAGCGAGTCCCCGGAAAAACTCACTATTTATAATATCGCTCAAAGAATAAATGAATCGGGGAAACTCCAGACAGTCGATTCGTGTCCTCAGAATCCTTTCCTGAGATAAATAACATTCCCTCTGGAGCAATCCAGCCTCCTCTCTACATGACCCTCTATGAATGAACATGATATTTTGGTTTCTGCGTGGTGAATGTCTCCAATGTGAATGTTCTCTAAATGTTAATGAGGAACTCATATTTGAACATCCTTCACTTTAAGAAGCCCCTTCTTAAACTCTAAGTTTCCTGAAGAAAACCTGCTCCAGACCAGGTTTCGTTCACAGACTCATTTGCCATAGTGATTGATTCTGGGTTCATCTTGACCTGCTTCTTGGAACGGGCTTGGTTTCGCCCACTTTCACGGGTTTGAGTTATCTCCATTTCTGAAATGAAAACTCGGAGTTTTGCTGAATTTTGAGTTCACAAACTCAGATTTTCAACAGAACCTGCTTCTTGAAACGGGCCTCAGGTCAAAACGGATTTATGAGACAGCTGTTCTCACGTAGCAGGAGCCGCTCTGTGTAATGAAATATGGAGACAGAGTCTCCAATGTTTCACCAATATGGATAATAAAGAAGGAGACATGGTGGATTCAAGTTTATTGCTATATTCAGAAAATACCCGTTTTACGATGGTTGTGTTGTATTTTGTGCTATTTATCCATGACACTTTAAAGTTCAGACATGACTAAAGTTAGAGTTTGGTTAGCATCTACTTGAAGTGAGACTAAGTTTAAACCTTTAGACTTGTTAAAACCATTGGATGCTCCAGCTGACTCTCCCCTTCCTTGACTCCAAGCGCGTCACATCAGGTGGCTAAAAGCTTGTGCCGTCCAGGGAGGACCAGTGGTCACCCCACTCCCAGGGCGGCATGGCTCTAGGAGATGTGGGGATCCCTGCCTGCGAGTCTTGTGCGTCCTCCCGCGTGTCTTCTGTGTGCCTGCGCATCTCTGTCTCTGTCTTGCTGCTGCACCTGGTGCTCTTCTTAAAGTCACCAGGTGTGGCTGGAGTGCACCTGCTCTCCATCTTCCAATTAGGTCCATGGTGCCTTCAAAACAGTCAGTGCACACAAACAGGGCCCAGCAAAAAATATAATAAAAACATAATAAAAACACATCCTATTACACAAACATGATGAAATCCTGCAAAAGGTAATGGAAAGAGCCAAAACAGCGAATGTGAAGTTTAACAAGGACAAAATTCAGTTCAAAGTAAACACGGTTAAATACATGGGTCATCTCATCAGTCAGTCTGTCCATCCCATCACCATTGCAAACAGGAAGGGGCTCAGAGCTGATCCCTGATGTAATCCCACCTCCACCTTGAACTCCTCTGTCACCCCTACAGCACACCTCACCACTGTCTTACAGCCCTCATACATGTCCTGCACTGCTCGGACATACTTCTCTGTCACTCCAGACTTCCTCATACAATACCATAGTTCCTCTCTGGGCACTCTGTCATAAGCTTTCTCCAGATCTACAAAGACACAGTGGAGCTCTCTCTGACCTTCTCTGTACTTCTCTATCAACATCCTCAAAGCAAATGTTGCATCTGTAGTGCTCTTTCTTGGCATGAAACCATACTGCTGCTCACAAATGTTCACTTCTGCTCTTAGTCTGGCTTCCACTACTCTTTCCCACACCTTCATTGTATGGCTCATCAGCTTTATTCCTCTGTAGTTACCACAACTCTGCACATCTCCCTTATTCTTAAAAATGGGCACCATCACACTTCTCCTCCATTCCTCAGGCATCTTCTCACCACCTAAGATCCTGTTGAACAACCCGGTCAAAAACTCCACTGCCATCTCTCCTAGACACTTCCATACCTCCACAGGTATATCATCAGGACCAAGAGCCTTTCCACTCTTCATCCTCTTCAAAGCCCCTCTCACTTCACCTTTACTAATCTTTCTTACTTCCTGCTCCACAACCGTCACCTCTTCTACTCTTTGTTCTCTCTCATTCTCTTCATTCATCAACTCTTCAAAGTATTCTTTCCATCTTTCCATTACACCACTGACACCTGTCACCACATTACCATTCCTATCCTTGATCACCCTAACCTGCTGCATGTCCTTCCCATCTCGATCTCTCTGCCTTGCTAGTCTGTACAGGTCAGTCTCTCCCTCCTTACTACCCAACCTAGCATACAAGTCATCATAAGCTCTTTGTTTGGCCTTTGACACCTCTACTTTCACCTTACGCTGCATCTCCCTGTACTCCTGTCTACTCTCCTCAGTCCTCTCAGTGTCCCACTTCTTCTTAGCTAGTCTCTTACTCCGTATACACTCCTGCACCTCCTCATTCCACCACCAAGTCTCCTTATCAACTCTCTTTCCTGATGACACACCAAGTACACTCCTACCTGTCTCCCTGATCACATTAGCTGTAGTTATCCAGTCATCTGGGAGTACCTCCTGACCACCCAGAGCCTGTTTCAACTGTTTCTTAAAAGTCATGCAACAATCTTCTTTTTTCAGCTTCCACCAGTTTGTCCTCTTCTCTGCCTTTGCCCTCTCTTTCTTCATCTTCTTCACCACCAGAGTCATTCTACACACCACCATCCTGTGCTGTCTGGAAACACTCTCACCAACCACTACTTTACAGTCACTGATCTCCTTCAGATTACACCGTCTACACAAGATGTAGTCTATCTGTGTGCTTCTACCTCCACTCTTATAGGTCACTCTATGTTCCTGTCTCTTCTCCAAGAATGTATTCACTATCGCCATTTCCATCTTTTTTGCAAAATCAACAACCATCTGTCCTTCTACATTCCTCTCCTGGATACCAAACCTGCCCATCACCTCCTCATCACCTCGGTTTCCTGCACCAACATGACCATTGAAATCTGCACCAATGACAACTCTCTCATTTCCAGGGATGCTCATCATCACTTCATCAAGATCCAACCAGAACTTCTCCTTCTCTTCCAGCTCACATCCTACCTGTGGGGCATACCCACTAACAACATTGAACATGACACCCTCCATTTCTATCTTCAGACTCATCACTCTATCTGACACTCTTTTTACCTCCACAACACTCCTAACAAACTCCTCCTTTAGGATAACTCCTACTCCATTTCTCTTCCCATCTCCACCATGATAGAACAACTTGAACCCTGCTCCTAAACTTCTAGCCTTGCTACCTTTCCACCTGGTCTCCTGGACACACAGTATGTCTACCTTTCTCCTCTGCATCATGTCCACTAACTCTCTACCCTTTCCTGTCATAGTTCCAACATTCAAAGTCCCAACTCTCAGTCCAACACTAGTGACTTTCCTCTTCTCTCTCTCCCTACGAACCCGCCTTCCTCCTCTCCTTCTTCCACCAACAGTAGTCCAATTTCCACCGGCACCCTGTCGGTGAACAGCACCGATGGCGGTCGTTGTTAACCCGGGCCTCGACCGATCCGGTATGGATTTCGTAGGTCTGATTCGCATATTTGATTTGGCAAGATTTTACGTCGGATGCCCTTCCTGACACAACCCTCTGTATTTATCCGGGCTTGGGACCGGCACAATGAGACCCTGGCTTGGGCCCCTCGTGGCTACATTCTTGGAAAAGAGGGATGTGGTGTATTGTAATACCACCGCTAGGTAATAGAGGGTGATATTGCTATGTAGGTTGTTGTAGGGTCGGACACTAAAGTGGTGACTGTCCTTACACCAAAAGAACCGAGTCCCTGTCGTTTGTCCTTATAAAGAGTTCACCAGACAGCAACCCACGTTAAGGCAACACAGAGCAATTTAGCAACACATAAAGCTACAACACACTGTCTGCACTAATTTACAAAACGATGCGTGGTTAAACCCTTTCTGTATTCTGGTATTTCACTAGATTTCTTGTTGAATTTAATTCAACAATCAGCATGTGCTTGCATGAAATCAGTCCTGAGCTCCAGCTAGTGCTGCTGCTGCTGCAATGTAGCCTAAATGATCATGATTTATTTTATTTTTATTTTTTCATGGGCTTATTAAAGTCTGTGTCTCGCTAGCATGTCTGGGGGGATAAGGGACGGGGTTACACTCCTCATTACCATAAGCCACGCCCTCACAGAGGGATTTTTGGAAACGAAGGCTTCAGATCAACAGGAAAAATGGCTTTTTAAGACATTTAGGATGTAGAATTTCTGTTAAAAACTTCACAGTCCTAATTAAAACCCCACCAGGAACTTTAAAGAGAATTTTAAAAAATGTTTTCGGGGGACTTTAAACATAAATCTCTCTTGGCTGGTGTGTTGGTCCAACCCTGTGTCTGTGGGGCAACCAGCTTAAAGAGACTATGATTTACATTCTCATCCAGCTAAAACATGGCCTAAGCTTGGAAGAACCCAGAACATGACATTGTAGACATATGTTTGATTTTGAATCAACTAATAACCTCCAAGCTTTTTACAGAAAACAACACTAAAACATTACTCTGACATGTTAAGATAAAAAACAAACATTGAATTTCTTCAGTGTTGCTAAATTAAAGAAACTCTTTTCATTAAATCAGTCAAGTATTGTTTATAAATGTGAAGTCATAGCATCAACTTGGATGACTGTATCCAGCACACAAACCTCAGTTAGGCCCCAACATTTAACTGAATTTGCCACAATTTAATTTTATTTTGTATGTGTGGGAGAGTATATATTAGGTTAAATCAGAGTTGTGTCTTTTCCAGTGGTTTCTTACGATCTCAACAGCACACAGAAGAACTGAGAAGCTGGATTGCATCTGAATACTGTACATTTACTAATGGACAAGGTCAGAAGGGAGAAACATGATGCAGAGTAATTTCAAAACAGGGTGGTAGATGTAAACAGATGATTTTTGCTGCTGAAGCTAAGAAGAAGGCTTTCAAAAGTTTTTAAATTACATTTTGCTTAGCATTTATGTTTGTGTTGACCTTTTCCTATGATTTGTTTTTGCAACTCTTATATTATGGAGCAGCAAACAATAATTCAGAGTGAGCAACATGTTTTGGATTGGAGCACCAATGCTAATAGCAGAGGCTGCAAAGGTCAGATACTCAGGAAGAAACCAGTAGATGGCAGTAAAGCACTGTAAATCAGAGAAAAGGAGACTTAACCTGGACACTAAGGTAAGGATTAAGAAGAGTTGTGTGAAAGACTTGGAGGATGATTTTGATGTGTCAGGGAACACCTACATCATGGGTAAATGTAGTGCAAAATGAATGGTCAGGTTTAATGTCTATCTTCAAATACCTTAGTGACTTCAGCTCAATTTACCATATTTAAAAAGTTATCAATACTCTTTGTCCAAGGGCAAATTGCATATCAAGTAACAAAGATGAAGTTTGTCTTGGTTATCATGAAAACACATTACACTTTAGCAGAAATCATTATTGTACATCAAGCATCATGAAACAAAAGCCATAATGTTTATAGGGGTTAGTGTTCAACTTCTGATGAAAAGATTGCAGGTTTGGTTCCCACTTTGTGATGAAATGTCCTTGGACAAGACATTGAACATTGCTCTTGGTGAGTACAGGTTAGCTCTAGTGTAAGCCATCAAGTCATAAAATGAAGTATCTATGAACCATTGTCAAACGGTACTTTGACCTTGTTTGTTCAAGATAGATACTTTATTCATCTCTGCAGAGACAAATTAAATAAAAAATAAATATAAACCAGCAGTCACACCCAAAAAATCAGTAAAAAATAATTACAGTAAAAATAATTACATCAAAACAACACAATACAGATAAAAAGAAGATAAAAACAAGTGATTAGACATGATAAAAATATGAGTGCGATAAATAAAAATACCAAAAACTACTGACAATAGTAATATGTGAAATAAATAAAATGTACTGTCTATTATAAAACCTTATGGCAGCCAGGATAAAAGCCCACCTGAACCCCTCCATTCTGCAGCGCAGCAAGATGAACCTCACACTCCGACTGCTGCTCTGAGAAGCCAGGGTCATGTGCATCTTGTGCAGGGTCTTGTTTATCAAAGACATGTTTGATAAATGAGAAAATAGCATCAAGGGAAATCTGTTTAAAAATAAACATTCGGGTTATATTAAAAATGTTGAAGAACCAAATTATCACAAGACTTCTTGGCTGATGAGGCATGTTGCCATCCATAGACATTTTAGCATCATAGACTGATAGATGCCTCATTCTGGGCTTCTGAGTGAACCAGTGGCACAGCTGTATTGGAGGGGTCTACCAAAGCTACCAACTTCAGTCGATGAAGAACTGCAACCATGCCGGTTGTTTGTTCTGCCTTTGAAAGCAGATCACGTGGAATTACCTTTCATAAGTACCTTCTAACAATATTTTGGTTATTAGAGCATTTTTTTTAAGCCTGTGTAATAGTAAGCAAAGTTATGTGGCTAACAAAGAAATGCTAATGGCAGGAACAGTTCCTCCTTTGTATTATCTTTTGCTATGTTGTTGATCTTTTTTCCCACTATTCAATTTCCAAGGTTTACAAGTGTTGTGCAATCAGAGAGGGTATTGGAAGCTGTAAAAAGATAGTAGGATTTTGCTGTGATGGAGTATATATGTACATATGAGAAAAAGGCTACAAGAGCATGTTAAAAACACCTAAAACATGATTTGGTCATGATTTGAACCCATGCTGCAGGACTGCTCCTGGAAACGGACTGGAATTTATTCCACCAAGAAGAGCTGGAGTCCCTCACGGGAACAGTGCTGGACTACATGCAGTTCTGCTTTGGGAATGTGACAGTGGACAAAACCAGTCGGGTTTTCTCTAACCAGAAACCCTGGATGACCAGCCAAGTCCGTACACTCCTCTGAGAACGCGGCGCCGCCTTTTGGTCAGGTGACAGAGCACTATGCTGCTTGAGCTGACCTGAGAAGAGGAATTAAGAAAGCCAAAGCAGACCACAGGATGCATATAGAGTCCAACCTCTCAAGCAACAACACACAAGAAGTATGGCGAGGCATCCATGACATCACCAACTTCAGAGGCTGTGAGGTCTTCAGCAGCTCCAGATGCTGCACAGGCAGAGGAGCTGAACTGCTTCTGTTGCTCTCCTGAAAGGAGAAAGAAAGAAAACGCGCCGAGCTGTTTCCTCATTGAGAGGTTTTACTCGAATTAATCATGTTTTCATACAATTTAGAACTTTAAACATGGCTTACAAAAGAACAAAATATCAAATTTTCTGCGGTGCTACGTTCAAAATGGCAGGTGCACGTCATTCAACAAGCTAGATACTTTTCTTCACTTCTTAAACATAAAATAACCATAAACAAAACATTTATATGAGACTTTGAGAACAAACTGACAGCTTAGACTCAAAAAAATATATATTCTTAACAAATTAATATTTACCTGAAAGGAGAAAGAAAGAAAACGCGTTGAGCTGTTTCCTCATTGAGAGTTTTTTCTCGAATGAGAGAAACAAGCCCTGTGCGCCCCCTTCTGGCCGTTTTAGGCATACCTCATTAAAGAAGTAAAAAGTAAGAAAATGACAGATTTTCAGAAAAAAAGCATTCATACAGATATCGGGTGATATTTCTGTGATATTAAAAGAAAATTTTACCTTATATATGCACAACAATTCTTTGCTGCAATGACAATAAAGGCCAATCTATCTATTTTCATTTGAGTGGGTCTTTAAAAGTATATTTTATCCTAAAGGTTAATTTAGTCATTTAGAGTAAATGTTTTTAATTACAACCTGTTTCTGTGTATTATAATATATTGTGAAATAATAAGACATTTTCAAATAATCTTTAAGTACCTAGAAGGTACTTGATGCTTTGAGGCATTTTGATCATCATACATTTCCTTTTGAAGGTTCCAGTCAGTCATCAGCTTTGTGGTCAATGTGGACACATTGTTGGCAGTGATTCCTGAACAGGTTCAGCGTTATGTCAGCACATCGCTTCAGCCAGGAGCGATTGGAGCTTTCCTTCAGCTCAGTCAGAGCATCAGGTAGAAACACAATCAGAACTGCCACAAAACTATTTTTCAGACCAAAAACAAACAGGGTGATGTGGACACAAATGAACTCCTTTTTTCGTACTGTGTAAACACATTTCATTGCTTGCTACCTCTTATATTTGTATTTTTCTTGCATTTTTTGCACACGGGAGCTGCTGCTCATTTTTGTTCTCTGTACAATGACAATAAATCTATTCTGATTCTGATTTCCATCTGTTATCCATGGACAGATGGAAATTTCTCTTTCTCAAAACAGTCAAATTAACAGTAAAAATGTAATCTAAACATGAATGAGCAACTATATATCAACTATATATCAACATTATGAAAAAGTAAATATGCATTATTGTGCATCCTAGCTGCAAGTATTACATGTGGCCAACTTTGATTTGTATTATTTAAAAGCAGTAGATACATAATATAATGTGAGTAAATGCTTTTTTTTTAGGTGGCTGGGATAACAACCCCACTGCAGCGCAGTTCCAGGGCATTCTCCGCCATATGAGGATTCGCTGTGGTGTCTCACCAAGTTGGTCAGGAAACGTGCAGCACCAGATGAGACTGTCTCCCTGTCAACTGCAGACATGCACTTTGATGTCAGAGGAAGATCTCCCATCGCCATTTGCGTGTATTCGTACAGTCATGTGACCACAGCTACCTGCTCGTCTGTTTTGGTGTTCTTGTAGACAATGTCCTGGCATAAATTTAAAAGTCACCTCTGAACTCTTTACCCATTTATAAATTGGACTTCATTACTTCACTACTCAACTTGGTCTTTCTCCACCTTATCTGAGGCAGCTTTTGCACACCTCACCCTGCTTGGCAACACCCACTCTGCTAAACTGATCTGTTAACAACAAAGTCAAATTCTTGACCTGGTTCTGCTTCTTTTCAATCAGCTGATCAAATTTTGCAATGCCACAAAAAGACATCTTCACCAGGACATAAAAATGTTTGTCTGTAGCATGCATGTCAAACATGTGGCTCTGCCACTATGAGAAGAGATTTCTTTCACTGGATTGAATCTAGCTAACAGCTGACGGTATCACATCTTTTCCATTTAGGGGTTTACTTACAACTCAGGAGTTGCTGGAAGATCCTTCCTGTTGCTTTGCAGACAGTTGTCCTGTCTGGTGATAGTTTAGCCCTCGTGCTCTCTTATGATGACCCCGCCTTTCCATTGATGTGTGATCCCTGCTATGACAAAGGTGGAGAGGATTTGATGTCTACCACGGACATCAGTTAAGATAAAAAATGATTGAAAAAAAAACATTCAGTGTGCTGTCTTGTGGGGTCCAAAGGATAGCACAAGGGTTAAAAGCCCCCCCTCTGTTCTTTAAAGTCAGAAAAGAAGATTCCAAACTCTCAGTGGTCAGTGCTTGTGAACAAACTATACAGTTTATCTTCTCTTTCATTTTCCCTGAAATAAAGCTTGCAATGTGTGAATTAGCCACTTCTTCACTGTAAACAGTTTCAATATTTTGGATGTTAGTAAGAGTCTACAAAGCAGAAAAGCATTTCCAGTGGCTCCACATCCACTCTGAGCAATGCCAACAGATGCAGGTGTTCAGTCCAGAATGGTTGTGTCACCACGAAGAAGACAGTTTTGACCTGATGTCTGACAAGGAAGGCGCTGCAAAGAATTGTCTTACTTTGCGATTGTTGTTGAAACCCCCACAAGCTTTGACGGCAGAGAAGAATGGCTTCAGATGATCTTGACTAAGCTTGAATGCAAGAAGGTAACAGCATGGAGCTAATGGAGGCTCCACCAAGTCTTCATAAATTGCCATCACACACAACAAGCAATGAATGGATGAATGAATGAATGAAATGGTTTATTTCAAGCAATCAGGTCATAATACATGAAACAATATATCACATAATGAATCACAAGTAGATCACTTGAAAGGGGGTGGAAGGAAGCAAACTTATATAATCCCACCCCGACAATGGAACAAAAAATCTGTGTCTTTTTCTGAGTGGATTCATTAGCATAAATATGCTGTCCTTCTGTTTAATAAACCCACTCAGAAGAAATACAATTTTCTCTATTCCACGCACACCACTGTCTTTAGTTTCAGGTTTGATACGAGCTTTGTGTCTTTGGGTATGCATGTTCTACACCAGAAGCCCTGGCAACAGAAGATGTACAGCTAATACAATAGAAATGCATTTTAGCATTCCACAATCTTCAGGAGAAGGAGGACTTAGTTCTCTGCAAGAAACTTAAACTTGCTCAACTGTACTGGAGAAATCAGAAAATGGACGTTTGTCTGGCAGCACAAATCTTCAACCGCAGTGTAGCAGATGCTCTTGAGTTTTGTTAGAGAGCACGACTATTGCCATTTTTCATGGAAGCAGAGCCACTGTCAATTTCTTCCACACAATTGATGCAGTCTCTTATGTCCTGAACAGCCGTAATCCACAGCAAAATCTATAGTGTTAATCTGTGTTGATTTTTCCAGTGTTAAGTATTTTGAGTTGATAAGTGTTGATGTTGGTGCTGTTTTTAACACCCCCTGAGTTAAAGCAGTATTGGAGGCGGAGCTTGTTTCCAGTAACACCGGCTGGCAGAGTTGTTTCAAAAAAGACCTTAAAAAAGCCTGCTAAATGTTAAATTATTTCTTTCATATCATAACATATGTTGACACTTTTTCTCAAACCGCTGAACCTTCAACCCACCTGTGGACAAGAAGGGAAAAGATGAACGTGTAGCTGCTTCTACATGTCTTCTGTATGATCACAAAAAGGCACACTTCAACTGCAGATGGTTATTTGTATTGTGGCAATCTGGGCGCTAGCCCCGCCTTCAGCTCCTAAGACTCATGGGAAGTGGGAAATCGGTCACCATAAGTGAGGGAGCTGTGAGCACAAGTCACATGCATGCTGTTTGGCAGTTTGAGCATGTCAAAAAAAAAAAGGCAATGCTTAATACAAAGAGACCATATGAATATCTTCATATCCTATTTCTACTATTCAAATTATATTTGAGGTCATGTAAAGCATGACCTGTAGATGACAATCCATCTGGAATTGGACAGTAAAAAATTAGAATGTGCTGGGAAATCACAGTTTGTTCATACATGAACAGGACTAACATCCAATTGTATTGTTATGTACAAATAAATCAATGATTGAAATTTAACTCACATAAAGAGTACATTATTGACACAATTTAGTGTTAAAAAAACACTGTCAAGGTGTCAAAAACAACACTGAGATTGTCAGTTATGTAACACTACTATAGAGTTAAACAAGTTACACTTTCTATAGTGTAATTTTAACACCGGGCTGGTGAGAATTATATAAACACTTTCAAAGTGTTAACATTGACTCTATGGGAGTTAAATTAACACTACTGATTTTGCTTAAGGAGCTCAAGCATGTGACAGGGATCTAAAAATGCGTGTGCTTTTTGGATAAGATCTCCTGGGATCTACAACAGAGGACTTCATGTTTAAAATGTCCAACTTTGCACCAAGCTCTTTAATCATAGAAATATTAGGAATCACATGTAAGTGAGATGACTCACTCTCAAACTGCACGTAAGCAAGTTTTCTTGAATGGTCTTTGCTACGACATACATGCTGTTGATAAGGAAGTCTGCAATGGGGATCTTCCAGAACACATTGATTGCAACTATAGAGGACAAGAGCCCTTGTGGCAATAACTTTCTCTATCCCATCAACATCTATGTCCACATGATCTGCCCTCCAAATTTGATCTATTCATGCATACACATTTTGTCCATCAATAATGAACATGTTGTATATTTACCAGCATGTTTTCTTTCATGGTAACAAACGGAACAGTAAATTCTGGACCTGCAGAAATTGCTGCTGATCCACTGATGTCTAAGGATGCGGCAAAGCCAAATGAAATGTCTCTCTATTATAGTCATAGGCCTTTTGAGAGTGAAAGCGCAGAGTTGAAGCAAACTACTTCATGTTTTCAGACAAAAAGTGATGTTTTTTCTGAATTCTCAGAAGAATTTCTTTATGTATATCCTTTAGACTATTCAGAATATAAGCAGATTCCATTGAAAAATATTTTTTCCAGAAGATCACCAATGCATTTTTTTTTAAGAAGAAATTCGATTCTCCTTTTCTGCTGGAACCTTTTACGCATAGGAAAAGAAATTTATTCTTAATAACCAAAGTTTTCTTTTTTAATGTTCTTGGACAGGGGTCCCCAACTAATTTGGTAAGAGGTCCAGTAACTGTCAGCTCGGTAGACCGGGGTCTAAACATGCAAAAAGATTAAGACAATATTTCAATTTTCTGTAATTTATTGCAAAGTGAAGTAAAATTGGCAAAGAACATTTTGAGGTTATTGTTGCAACAAGTCTTTCCCTCATTTTTTTTTGCACAAAAATACTTAAATATACATAACTACATTGAAGAGTAATAAAAACGATTGCACATAAATTTTCTTTTAGGGCAATGTGTGTGCTGTTTCACAAACTTTAACATTCTGCTGTATTTCACTTAAAGTGCAACAGGAAACATGAATGTACCTCAAACAGCATTCATAATAAATCCCTTTTCTTGTGCAAATCTTAACTTTCTGTTTTACAGTCCTTAACAGAAGGTTGTCAATATTACTACATATTGATCATTCAAGTAATAGCTTTGATAAGTGCAAAAAAGCTTTATGAATAAAGGTAAACTACAAAATAGACTTATTTCAGTGTGAGAGATGTGAATGAGCACAGGGATCTAAGCTCTTAAAACTGGGAAGGAAAGGAGTCAAAGTCATTCTGAGGCATGTGCACATGCTCATGCGTAAGCTGGGAGCGGTGCTTGTTTTTAATGATGTTAACAGTAGAGAAGGCTGATTCACAACCGTTGTTAATGTGTACAATGTCACTTTGATGAGGAAAAGAAGTTGTTGTGCTGTTAGCGTCTGTGTGCTGTCCATTTGTACTGTCCTTCAATTCGTGTATTTTCCGTGCCCGCGTTGCTCATCCTGGCGGGTAATTTGTGTCAAAAGTTTTGCGTTTTATCTCGTAGTGTTGCTTGATATTTGCGCTTTGAAAACAAGGAACATACTCCATGCTTATAATACACACTGGCCTCGTAGAATTCGCTGCTGGCAAAATGAAAGTGAAAGTTTGGCGGCCCAGATAAAAGGGCCTCGGGGTCCGGACCCGGACCGCAGTCTGCCAGTTGGGGACCCCTGTTCTAGGTGATTCAGAAAAATACGATGAACTCTGTGAGCTACTGGGCAGGCGAGTTGAAGCATGTGACTGATATGTTAATGAATCCTTTTGAAGCTACCAGAACACATGCTGGAAGAGATATATGTCATCTTTCCACACCAGGATAAGAAAAAAATGTTGGAACAACATTGTCTTTGAGGCAATCCCTTCCCTGTTTAAGGCAAATTATATTTGAATTACATTACATAATAAACAATAACACATTTTTTAAATGTGTTGTGTATTTATTTAATGACAGTTAATAGCATATACATTCACATAATGATGTTAATTATATTAAAGTCAAAGGGGGTAATTTAAAACATATTCCCTGGAGTCCACCACAAAACGGTTGCTGCACAAATGAGAAAACCTGGTGGGAGTCCAACTCTGCCTTCTCATATTACGTACCCATGGTCCAGTCTCTGTGGTCTCTAAAAAAAAAAAACTCTAAACATTCATCAATTTGGTTCCAGAGTCATGCAGAGATTTCAAACCAATCTCAAGAGCGCACATGCCAATCAAATAAGTTGAAGCTGCTTTGTAACTTTACAAAAGATTTTACTTCAATGTTTATATTTCCTGCATTTAAAAATCATTATGTCATCTATATGAACTTTGTATAGGTTTATATGAAAACTGGATTTGGACAGGATGCTATTTTCAGCAGCCATTGAAAACATGCTGCCCAATGATGCATTCCCTAATATTTAAATAGTCAAATCAGTCAAATGTTATTTATGCAGCAATTTTTACTTCTTAAGGCAGCACAAGCTGCTTCACAAATCATATTTACGGTTTATAATTGAGCTAAGCATTTGGGTATCGATCCTATACCGGCCAATATTTAAAATATCAATATTTTTTTCTTAATGTGGTGGACATGTTGGAAACTTAAAATTTCAGTGGTTATTAAATGCTGTGAATGTGTTTTATGTATTTTTTAATTTACCTATTTTAATTATTTGAAAAACAAAAAAAAATGAAGACAATATTTTCAATTAAATGGAAAATAAAATAAAAACTTCTTGATATTAAATAAAAAGTGAAGTAAATGCAAAACATTCAACATACCAACAGAAACAAGTAACGGAATCAAAAAGAAATCAAAATGTTTAACTATAGAATTATAAATAGTATGTAGATTATTAGCCCTTATATAGAACATTAAAAACAGTCACAAAAGTAACTTGTAAAAACAACTCGGCTTTTAAATAAAACAATGAAACAAGTTAAAAAAATGAAAAACTTGTAAACAACAATCAGAAGTTTTTGTTCAGGAACTGACAACATTTCTTGGTTTTAATGAACTTCGCCTCTGACTGACCAACTCCCCTGCCTTGGAAAAAATTCTCTCTGCCGATGCAACTACCAATGGGTGACCCTTCTGTGTGGAGATTGCATGTTCTCCCCGTGTATGCGTGGGTTTTCTCCCGGTTCTTCGGCTTCTTCCCAAAAAATATACCTTATAGTGTAATTGGTTACAGTGGATGTGTATGGGTGTGGGATTGTGTCCAGAGACAGACTGGTGACCTGTGTTTCCTGCCTTTGCTCGGTTAGGCTCCGGCAGTCCCGTGACCCCGAAAGAGACAAAGCGGTTTAGAAAATGAATGGATGGACATAAAGTATAGATCAGAAAATCCTGAAAGTAATTCAATATTTTAACTTCTTTGGTGTACTTGATGGTATTGTTCTCACTCATGCAGGGGTGAAGGCGTGACACATTGTATTTCGAGTCAACCTTAAAAGCACAGTGGAACACAGTTCCAGCGTTCCACTGTATGATAACCCTTCACCACACAAAGAAAGCAGTCATACCTTGTCATTGTTGACTGGAAAAAAAGCAGCACTACAATGTGCTGGTTTCTGCTTCAGGACAGTGGTTAAATTGTACACACCATGCCCACGGCTCCTTTTAATATAGAATTGTGTTGCATTTTTGTATATAAAACAACTGCTCTTGAAAACATTTGTTGGATCACTATTTGAAGAACTTTAGGGACAAGAGTAAGAAAAAAACAATGTCAAGATTCTGTCTGCACTTTCACCTTCACCCTGCTATTTTCCTTCAATTGTGATTTTACTCGTCTGCAGACTAATTGCCCATTGTGCTACAGCCACTCTCGCAGTATGAAAGTTTGTCAGATTTACTCCTGCACTGTCAGCTCATTGGGTCATGGTTCACATTCCAGCTATTTCTTGTTGAGTGACTGATGTTGTGTATGGCCTATTTCTGGCCCTGGTTTGGAGTTTTTGAGTGGGTCATCTGGAGCTTTATGATTTTTAATGTCTTGATTATGAGATCAGTTCACGTATTCATCATTCTCCTCATCTCTATTGATGCTGAAAGATGTCATGGTCACCTCAAGCCACCCCTCCCTACCACCTGCCATGCCTGTCAAACCACACCTTTAAATTTCGTTGTACATGTGACAATGACTAAATAAATCTATTCTATTCTTTTCTAAAAGTACAGTTGGAGGTAGAACCTTCAGCCATCAAGCCCCTGTGTTATGGAATAAGCTCCCAGCTCATGTCACAGAGGTCAGCACAGTGTCTACATTCAAATTAGGCTTAAAACATTCCTCTTTGGACAGGCCTATTACCAGGCTAGCTAGTAATCAGAGAATATTTAACATACTGCTCCCCTACTATAATGAAGTCTGGGGAATAATTATAATTTTTACCACCTGCTATGTGAGCCATTCTGCACTAAACTTACATTCTGCACTAAACTTACTTCTATTTGAATTAAATTCCAATAACAATTAGTTGTTAGAAGGCTGCTAGAAGTTTGAAGCTGGGGAAAGTATGGTGCTCTACCCTCGATTTTCATCTACTTCTCCTCTCCTCTATTCTTTATTATTTATTTTTTAATTAGTTCTGTATGCCTGTGTTGGTGCAGTGTGATTCATGTGTTGTCCTTCTTTCCCACTCCCCTCCAGAGAGAGAGGGAAAGATTTCAGTTTCTAGGAGGCTTGTCTGTGCTCCTGTTCCTGGCAGTGGCCCTCGTCACTGGCTCGTTTCGCATCTCGGGGTGGGAGAGATTCCAGGTGCCTCGTCGGTGGTCCTGTTCTTGGCCGTTGACCTCGCCTCTGGCATGTCTCGTATCCCAGCTGTCCCCCAACCCATCTGGATGAAGCCCATCTGCTACACTATTTAAACATGTAGTTGTAGAGCTAGGTAAGCTAATTCTTCTTTAACAGTCCTGGTACATCGCCTGTCCATCGTGGGAGAGGATCCTTCCTTCACGTGGACATCCCTGAGGTTTCTTATTTTTTCCCAAAACTGAGTTTTTTTTAGCAGTTTTTCCTCACCACAAAGGAGGGTCTAAGGGCAGGGATACCAGGTTAACTTAATTTGTTTAGTTAAGCAACCAGCTAATGTTTATATTTTATGACTAACTGTATGTCTTTGTACAGTTATCAGCAAGCCCACTGAGACGATTACATCGTGATATTGGGCTATATAAATAAAACTGAATTGAATTGAATTGTCAGGGCCAAGGGGCATACTGGGAGAGAGCACAGATGAACAACTGATTTCATCAAGGTCCAACTCAGAGATATGAGGATGGGGGGAGCAAGTGTCATTCGCACTCTTTCTGTACTGCTTCAGCATCACCTTAAATACTGCTCTAGAACACAGTGTAGCCAACGATGTTGACGTCTCTTAAGTGTCAATCAATGTCCGGTCTCGAACTCCTCAGACTGGCAACACTGTATTCTCCTCCTCCCTTAGTGGACTAGACAGAAGCATAAAAAAGTTGCAAACTATCATTAAAAGTAGTGGTGAAAGTTGATGTCCATGTTTTTGTGAGTCAGTAAATCTAAATGTCATTTAGTGGTTTTATTTGTGTTTACCTTGTCATACTTTGAATAGCTCAAATACTGTGGTGTCACCTTCTTGTATCTCATCTCTCTTTTTTTTTTTAGTATCTTGTGTCTCTTCTGCTGCATCCCAGTCTTTTAAATATATAATTATTATACCTTTTTTTGCACCTAGGGAGATCTAGAGTAACTGTCATCATAATTAACAACTTGTCTCACAGGTAGACATGCTTTACACACATGCTACCAAGCCTGTATCTTCCCGGTGGTTTTTCCTGAATGAAGGCCGTGCGTCGACATTAAGTGTCCGGTGCAGCGCGCCCAGCTGCTCAACAGTTTCACCTCAGACGCTCAGCGCAACAGCCTCTTCAAAAGATAATAAGATCGATGCTTGGCGAGAACCCATCTAGAATCGATCGCAGGACTAAATTTTGCGATATATCGCAATATCGATATTTTGGCACACCCTTACCAATGGGAGCCACACCTTCCAGCACAACACCTGAAAGAAAGGATTCAAAAACACACGAGTCCCACTCTGACAGAAATCCACAAAAACACAGAATCAAAAGAAAAGACAGAACCAATTACGGCCACAGCCATAACAATAATACACCAAACAGGTTAAAGGGAACTAATGCCTCATTTCCAATGAGCGGTCCAAACCGGACTGGATCGGGCCGGACTAGACGTTTTAGAGTTTCAATTACAAAATAGACCCGGTAACCAGGTCCAACTGGTACAATTTTTAGACCCGCATTGGTCGTAGGTCCATTGGAAAATAGAATGGACCCGTGAGGGCGGAGCTTCTGTCGTCACACAATGTAACCCATTGATTTTGTGTAAAGGTTTTGCGAAGTATCTGACCAGCGGTTTTCCTGACTCAAGATCCAAACCCAAAGTTCTGTCCTCTTTTCGGCTGAATTTTTCTTCGCCCTGGTGTTGAACTTTTCCTGCTTTGTTTCCCGACCATGGTCGGGGGACGCAGGGGAGATTTTCTCCGGGCCGAAGAGCTACTCTTCCTCCGGGGTTCTCCTCCGTGTTCGGAGCTTCAGAGCCTCCGGAACGTGAAGCCAAAGAATCAGTCTCAGTTCTTAGATGAACTTTTTGTTATTACTTTTCCTTGCTTTGCCAATTGTCAACAACTGTCGGCATGCTAACGTGCTGCCTTCTTTTCCTCTCAGCGCGAGCTGCTTCTCTCATGCACCTGCCCACACACTCTTTCCCCAGCCCTCTCCCACCACGTCGAGCTAAAACGCACAGTTTGAACACTCATTTCACAACACCCACGATCTTCTTGCAAAGAATAATAAATTCTTTATATACAGTATTCCCCCTTATTCGCGGGGTTTGAGGACCGGAGACGCGCAGAATCCACGAATACGGAGACACGAGCGCACACATCAGTTCCTGTCTCTGTGTGTCCCCCGACCCCCGCGGCTAAAGAATGTCTGTTACTGATCCAAACTCATCAAAACACTTCTGCTTAATATAACATTTATTGAAGAACATTGGAGCTTTGATCAAAATGGAGAGATTTTTTTTTCCTTTTTAATTCAGAACAATAGACTGTTCTTCAGCGCAGCTCCAGATTATGATTCTCTGCGGTTATCTTTTTCATTTTCCCTCAGTTTCTGGGTCAGCTGATGCAGATTCCCTTTCACCGTGATCACACTGTTTTGACACGCAGCTACGTCCTCAGTCTATACCCCGTATGGGCTTTCATGATCCAGCACTCAATGGAAACCTCACTTGAAATGGCAGGACCGTTCTAAACCGGACAAGAGGGGACGGTCTGGTCCTGACCACTCAGTGGAAACAAGGACTATAAAATCCCTCATGTCTTTTCTACCATCTTGGTGTTGTGATGAACTGTAATGTATGCATAACTACCGACTACAAGCGGCTGAAATGAGTTTCCTCTGGAGGGTGGCTGGGCGCTCCCTTAGAGATAGGGTGAGGAGCTCAGTCACCCGGAGAGAGCTCGGAGTAGAGCCGCTTCTCCTCCACATCAAGAGGAGCCAGTTGAGGTAGCTCTGGCATCTGGTCCGGATGCCTCCCTGGAGAAGTGTTCCGGGCATGTCCCACTCGGCGGAGGACCCGTGGAAGACCCAGGACACACTGGAGAGACTATGTTTCTCGGCTTGCCTGGGAACGCCTCGGGGTCCCCCCAGAGGAGCTGGATGAAGTGACCAGAGAGAGGGAAGTCTGGGCATCTTTGCTTTGACGGCTGCCCCCGCGACCCGGTCCCGGAGGAAGCGGAGGAAGATGGATAGATGGATGAACTGTCATAGGATGCTTGCTGTTCAGCAAATCCAGAGGTGAAATTTCCTAAGCATTCCACAGTCAACTACCAGCTCTATCAGAACAACATGTAAGAGTTTGGGAACAACAGCAACTCAGACACCAAGCAGTAAACTGATGGAGGGGAGTCAGATGATGCTGAAGCTCATAATGCAAAGAGGTCATAGACTTTCTTCACAGTCAATCACTACAGAGCTCCAACCTTCATGTGACCTTCAGAATAGCCCAAGTACAGTACACAGAGAGCTTCATGGAATGGGTTTCCATGGCAGCAGCTGCATCCAGACTTTTCTACACAGTTTTCCATCTGGAAATCTGATGGACCAGTTTGGGTTTGGTGGTTACAGGAGAAGGGGACATTTCAGACTGAATTGGTGGAGGAGGAATGATAGTGTGGGCTTGTTTCTCAGGAGTTGACCTTAGTTCCAGTGAAAGGAACTCTGAATGTTTCAGGATACCAAAACATTTTAGACAATTCCATGCTCCCAACCTTGTAGGAATAGTTTGGAGCGGGCCTTCCTTTTCCAACATGACTGTTCACCAAAACACAAAGCAAGGTCCATAAAGACATGGAGGACAGAGTCCGACCTGGACTGGCCTGCATAGAGTCCTCACCTGAACCCCATAGAACACCTTTGGGATGAATTAGAGTGGAGACTGAGAGCCAGACCTTCTCCACCAGCAGCAGTATGTGACCGGACCAATGAGTTTTTGGAAGAATGATCCAGAATTCCTAGAAACACTCCTCAACCTGTGGACAGTCTTCCAGAAGAGTTAAAGCTGGAATAGCTGCAAAAGGTGCACCAGCATCATATTGAACTCTATGGGCTAGGAATGGGATGGCACATCAATTTATATCTGAGTTAAGGCAGGTGAGGCAATGCTTTTGTACTTTTGGTAAAATAGTGAATGTTCCCCTAATCCACCACCAGTATTCGCAATCCAGTTAAATCTAGCAAGTATGTCACTCATTTTAATCTGTTCAGTCTTGATATGAGTGATCAATCAATCAATCAATCAATTTATTATTTGTAAAGCACTTATAAAAGGTGATGCTGCCAAAGTGCTGAACAAAGAAATAAAATCAATAAACAACAACAAAGAGAAACAATAAAAGCAATAAAACAATTAAAACAATGACAAAATGAGGTACAATAAAACAATAAAAACTAGCTGACCCACTAAATCTGCACACTGGAGTTGAAAGCCTGGTTAAAAAGATACGTTTTTAAAAGTGACTTAAAATCACTGTCAGAACTGGCCGACCTGACAGAACGGGGGAGCGCATTCCAGAGCTTGGGACCAGGAACTGAAAAGGCTCTGTCTCCTCTGGTCACAAGACGAGTCCTGGAACCGTTAAAAACATTTGATCTTCAGATCTGAGGACTCGGCGCGGACGGTAAAAATGTAAAAGTTCAGAAAGACAATGAGGGGCCAGACCATGCAGACATTTAAAAACCAGAAGTAAAATCTTAAAAACGATCCTAAAAGACACAGGCAGCCAGTGAAGAGAGCGTAAAATTTGAGTGATGTGCTCACACCATCTAGTCCCCGTTACCAGGCGGGCAGCTGAATTTTGGACCAGCTAGAGAGAGCGGAGCAGAGACTGGTCAATGCCAGTGTAAAAGGAGTTGTTGTAGTCCAGTCTGGAAAAGATCAGAGCATGGATCACTTGTTCCAATGCATGAGGAGGAAGATAAGGCTTAACTTTGCTGATTAGCCTCAAGTGATAAAAGCTGGACCGGACTACTGCACTGACCTGCTTGTCAAATTTAAAATGCCTGTCAAGATTTACCCCAAGATTTCTGATAAAAGTCTGAAGGGTTCAGGGGGCCAACAGCACTGCAGCAACCTGTCAGCTGGTCGGTTTCACCAAAGACAAAAACCTCTGTCTTGCTTTCATTAAGGCAGAGGAAGTTTAGTTCCATCCATGATTTTATGTCTGCTAGGCATCTTTGTAGATTGTCCAGACATCCAGCTCCACCAGATTTTAAAGGAAGGTAGATCTGGACGTCATCTGCGTAGCAGTGGAACGAGACATTATGTTTTCTGAAAATGGACCCCAGTGGCAACAGGTAAAGTAAGAATAAAAGAGGGCCTAAAACTGAGCCCTGGGGTACACCATGATCAAGTGGAGCCTCTGATGAATACAACTGTCCGAGTTGGACAGAAAAACTCCTACTGCATAAATAAGAGCTGAACCAGCTGAGCGCTGAACCCTTCAGACCAACAGACTGCTCCAATCTGGACAATAAAACACTGTGATCCACTGTGTCGAAAGCAGCAGTGAGATCTAAAAGAATTAAAACAGTGGAGACCCCAGAATCAGCAGCTAAAAGCAGGTCATTACACACCCTGAGGAGAGCGGTTTCAGTGCTATGACAAGATCTAAAACCAGACTGAAACTTCTCAACAATATCATGACTTTGTAGATGATCCTGCAGTTGAAGATAAACAACTTTCTCTAAAATTTTAGAAATAAAAGATAACTTGGAGATTGGCCTAAAGTTTGAGAGAACATTAGGGTCCAAGTTATTCTTTTTTAAGAGGGGTTGCACAACAGCATGTTTGAAGGCAGCTGGTACAGAGCCCGAGACAGGATAAGTGTTAATAAGAAAAAGAATCCAGGGGCCTACAGTATCAAAGACATCCTTCAGGAGTCTGGGGGGGATACAGTCACCTGGGAAGTGGGAGGGCCTCAGGTGCTGAATAATCTCAGAAAGCTGGGAGAGAGTGACAGACTAAAAATGCTCTAAAACAGCAGGTGGTGAACTTAAAACAGAAGGGTCTGGGGTAAAAAGCAGAGGGTAAAATCCTGACAGCACAGACTTTGTCAATAAAAATCTTTAAAAACTGGTCACAGAGTGAAACATAAGGAGTCAGGCAAGATAAATCACATGGACTTAAAAGAGATTTTAAAGAGTTAAAAAGGATCTTAGGCTTGCTAATGTTCTCAGACATAATATTGGACATGAACTGAGTTTTTTAACTTTTCACAGCAGTCTGATACTCAGTCAAAGAGTTTTGAAAAATGTCTAAAGAAATGTAGAGCCTGTGTTTATTCCATTTTGGCAGGAGCGTCTGAGCGCGCAAGTGTGCTCATTGATCCAAGGCTCGGGAGCAGGTTTACAGCGTTTAGTCTTAAACGGAGCGATTGCATCTAAAATTCCCGTACAGATTGTGTTGAAAACCTCCATGAGCTGATCAACATTTTCATATTGGACATCCGGGGAGGAGAGCTCAGAGGATGAAAAGGCCGCTGAAAACTGCTGCGCAGTCTGCGCGTTAATCAGACGGCGAGAGCGCGCAGGGGCGCTCGAGTCAGGTGGCAGCAGTGAAAGATCAAAGTCAAATAAAACGGGTAGATGATCAGAGAAACAGGAGTCAACAATCTCTTTGACATCTCCATCTTTATTGATGGCGTTGTACTCTGCGCTTTTGACAACGTCTGATGAATAATCACGATCAAAGTAAATGAATCTGGTACCGACCTGCATCTTTCCTTTTTTTCCATGCTTCTCTTAATATAATTTATTTGATTGTAAATTCCAAAAATTTACAATAAGGTGCATCAGGACTAGGTTTGCCTGCCAGGGAGCGGTGAGCAGCCTGGATTTTCAGGTCCAGGTCTTCTGGTAGAGACAGTTGACTCCTAAAAAACTTTTCCAGGAACTGGGAGACTGATGCACCCTCTTCTCCTTCTCCAACTCCGAAGACACAGATGATATTTCTTCGTGATCGGGTTTTCAGGTCGGTTCATTTGACCTGAAGCTTCTGCTGCTGTTCAGACATGTGCAGAGCGCCGCAGTCGCCTTCTCCGCCCAGCTTTCCACGTAACTCACACGCAACTCCGCTACGTCTATTCTTTGTGACAGATTCTGCACTTCGGACGGAATATTGTCCAGTTTACTGTTAGTTTCTTGACCGAGTTGAACAATGTTGCGTTCCAGGCGTTCCTTGTCCCCTTTGAGGTTTGCTTTAAGTTCTTTTATAATTACCTCAGGGGAATTCCTGTGCCTTTCCATGCTGCTGGTAACTTGATCCGGTGTTCGCGACCGCACCGTTTTTCTCTTGGGCTTTCGGCATTTTCACACACTTTTATGGCCTGATATATGTCTTATCCCTTTGATCAATGTTCAATAGCAAAAAGCAGA
Source organism: Oryzias melastigma (assembly GCF_002922805.2). Classification (NCBI taxonomy): domain Eukaryota; kingdom Metazoa; phylum Chordata; class Actinopteri; order Beloniformes; family Adrianichthyidae; genus Oryzias; species Oryzias melastigma. Next base: position 3,928,430 of record NC_050513.1, read on the forward strand.
TGAATTTTCGAGTTTAAATGGGATAAGTAATTGTTATGTTGGGAGAGCGGTTTCGTGAAGCTGCCGACTACTCGGAAGTCACTGGCAGGTCTACTTTAAAACGATTTTGGAAAGGGTCAGATGTTTTGTTTCTCACATCATTGTAGGGCTGCCACACTAAGTCAATCAGTCATCGACTCATCGACCATTTTAATAGTCATTTAGTCGTTTTATTAAGTATTTTTATTAAATTTTATCTCAAAATTACGGTGCTCGCTTTCTAATGCTGCGTCTGTCTGCCATTCTCTGTGACACACATGCGCAGTGGTGCTAATCCAGTCAGTAGTGATGTCACAGGGAGATCTAGAAGGCCTGGGGAACCATAACAACATGGCAACAGAGCTTGAAAGTGGGAAATGTTTTAAAAAAGGTGTTCAGTGCGATGTCTGCCAGGCAGAACTTGTATTCCACAGCAGCACTATGGTGATGCATGAACACCTGAGGAGGAAACATGCTGTGACTGAGTATGATAACGCTGAAGAGGGACCAGGCTCTAGATAAGCTAACATTAGTGCAAACAGAGAGCAAAACAGCTAAAAAAGATGATCTTCTTTAATGATGGAGTAAAAATGATGGGCGTTTCCTCTAAATGTTTCGTGTGCATCCCTGTGACCTCGACCCCATCAGACTGAAATGTCTCTGCTGAAGGAACATCTGCTCTCTGAAGAGATCAAGTCTTTCTGCAGACATGGAGAAATGTTAACTTTCCTGCATCGAGTAAGAACATTGTTGTTTGGAATTCTGTAGAGTCAGAGTGCAGTGAAGCTAAATAGTTGTGACCGTTCAGCACCACACAATGGACTTTAGTTATATTTGAGTCAGAGAGACCAAAACTTTATCTTTAGTGAAAAATAGTCCATTGTTTCAGATGTCGACCTCATTTGATTTAATCTTGATTAATACCAGAAATTTATGAAGGAAAAAAGCTGCAGGATTCAATTTAATAAACTATCGTCTTAATTGTCTTTATTTGTAGTTATTTTAAAGCTTAATGATGGTTAAGATGTGAGTTTTTAATCCAGTTTATGCATGACTAATCGACTTATTGGAAAAAATAATAGGGGATTAGTCGACTAATTACAATAATTTATTTAAAACCTGATGGTGCTGTGTCTGTGGAGGTGTGAAGGTGCAGGGTGGTTAACAGCAGCAGTGATGTAAGGAGAGAATCTGTGTTTTTGTGACTCTCAGTTTATCAGGTCAGAGAAGACACCCTGAATTGAGCTCAGACCCTCGTTAAGGGTCCTGTTGCTTTCTGCCACTTAAGCTGTTCTGCAACAACAATGTGTGCCAAACAACATGCACCCTGATTAAACTGTAAATTCTTAAACATGCTTCTTGTTCTTTTGTTTATCAGTTCAAAACATGCAGGTATCCTATTTACAGCGGGTTGGGGGTGGCAGACATAATTTTACATCTCTCAAACTTGGTTATTAAATGAAACTTGTGTAAACAAGGAGAAAACGGGGCTTTTCTAAGTATGAAACCAAGTCTTTGCACATTTGACATAAAAAACAGAGGCTTGTCATTAAAGGCTGTTTCATACGCTGTTATGGTTCTAAGACTGTAATGACTGGATTTATTTCTGTTTGCACACTGGTTTAGTGTTTACAGCAGCTCTGAGCTCCAGGATGGCTTCAGTCAGCTTTATACTGAGATGAACCAGCTGGAAACAAACGGGAAGGTGTGCTAGGTTAATGTCCATCAGAACAGAAAACTGGTTAGGCCAGGCCTGGGTCTCCCCAGGAGGAAGTAGCCCTTTTACACAACAAGGGGGGTGTCTTCTAAATCTCTGGGGATCTCCAAGCAGGAATCTTTGGAGCTGGACGTCAGCAGGGCCTCCTCTTCTGGAAGGAGCGGCTTTGTTGTGGAGCCCCCGTTGTATCCCGCCGCCGTCCCCTGTGTGTCAGGCTGCCGCTCCTCCTCTGCGCTGCTGTCAGCTCGGACTTCCTCAAGGATGACACTGGTGTCACATGGTCCAACAATTCCTCCGCTCTCCCTTCTGTCCGAGGCCCAGTACCCTGCAGAGCTCACCAGGTCCATGTTGGACCTTGAGATTCGGGGGACATAAACACGGCGCTGAAGGACGCAGACCTGACATGTTAGCACCCCAACCGCAACCAACAAGCAGACAATCAACCCTCCTGCTGACCCAACAGCTACCAAACCCATCTCAGTGTCAATCAAGCAGTCCCCACGATAGGGTTCAGTGTTGCTGGTGGAGTCTGTGGTTTCTGGGCTGGGCTCTATGGATGCTGTGCTGACACCGTGGTCAACAGACGTGGCTGCAGAAGTCTGCTCAGTAGAAAGGTGGTGGTCTGGATCAGCAACACCGAGGATCAGGGGCTGGAGAAGCAGCAGCAGCAGGAGTTCTGAGGTGTCCATTGTGTTCTGGAATAAAAGCGAACATAAGACATCACATACAGCTTGGTAGTTGAGTTGTAGAGAAGTCAGTGTCAACTTTAGTTCTTCCATACCTCTGGGTGTCAGAAAAAACACTGAATAGACCAATGGCGTCCTGGAACTTGGTGTTCAATCAGCTGGTGAGTTTTGATATCAGACTGAGAACCTCTAAAAAAGGCAGAAAAAAGAAAGTGAGCTGGCATTGTTTCTCAGAAATGTTCTACCGCAGATGAAAGGATCTTAAATGAGTTTGTTCTGTTTTTGTCTGTCTCATTTCCGTAGGTTTAAAACTGGCCAGATCAATGGAGACCTGCTCATCTACCACGTTCTCCTTACCCTCAAACCCTACTATGCCAAACCCTATGAGATTGTGGTTGATTTGACTCACGTTGGGCCCAGCAACCGCTTCAAGACCGACTTCCTTTCCAAGTGGTTTGTGGTCTTTCCTGGCTTTGCGTATGAGAACGTGGCAGCTGTGTACGTCTACAACTGCAACACCTGGGTGAGGGAGTACACCAAGTATCACGAACGTCTTCTGACGGGCCTGAAGGGCAGCAAGCGGCTCCAGTTCATCGACTCTCCTGCTAAGCTGGCTGAGCACATTGAGCCAGACCAGCAGAAACTACCAGCAGCCACGCTTACCCTGGAAGAAGACCTCAAAGTGTTCCACAATGCTCTCAAGCTGGCTCACAAGGACACCAAGGTGTCAATAAAGGTGAGGGGGAAGCTGGAAGGAGTTCAGTTTTTTGGTAAACTGAGGTGGTTGACTTTGATCCTAAAGATCTGAACTTGTTTCCTAAACCACGGTGTTGTCTCTGATCAGGTTGGCTCCACTGCGGTCCAGGTGACCTCAGCTGAGCGGACTCGGGTACTTGGTCAACCTGTGTTCCTCAACGACGTTTACTACGCCTCGGAGATTGAAGAGATCTGTCTGGTGGATGAGAGCCAGTTCACCCTCACCATGGCCAACCAGGGCACGCCTCTGACCTTCATGCATCAGGAGTGCGACGCCATCGTGCAGTCCATAATTCACATCCGGACACGCTGGGAGTTGTCTCAGCCTGACTCCATCCCGCAGCACACAAAAATTCGACCCAAAGACGTGCCTGGGACTCTGCTCAACATTGCCTTACTCAACTTGGGGAGCTCCGACCCCAGCCTCAGGTCAGTCCTCCAGGGTGGTGGCGTCTGCTATCTGACCAGCCAAAACTACCAGTTCACTAACCGGGTTAGGAGGACAAGCGTTGGGGTTAGAGGAAGGTGCAACAAAAGACTAACTCAAACTTGTAGAATTACTCACTGAAGACAGTCAGTCTAAACTCTAAAAAGGTACCCCCCCTTCAAAATATGTAGAACATCGGTGTCAAGCTCAATCACACAGGGGGCCAAAATCCTAAACACACCAATGTAGACTAAAACTACATTTTTAAAACTTAAAAAATGTGACTTTCAAACGCGAACCGAACCTCGGGACGCAGCCGGTACCGATACCCTATCCTAGCCTGGGTCGCGTCCGGAACCAGTACTGATCCGTGTCCGGTATTGACTGTCTAGAACCAGGTTAAGATTAGGGTTAAGATACTAATTCGATCCACGTCCCAGTACCAGTTTGCGGCCCTGAGGTCGGGGAGCCTTGATCAAATTGGACATCAAGAAGCAACAAGTTGAGTATTCCCAAAATGTCAATTTTGGCACAGAGGGTCCCTAACCATGCATCAATATGTGACAACTTGGAAATGAGAATGTGTTGCAATATGTTACCAGCACAAGATAACATCAGGTCATTATTAACAAAAATATAGAATGATCTGGCGGGCTGGATATAATCACCCGGCGGGCCAGATGCAATCACCCAGCGGGCTGGATCCGGCCCCTGGGCCTCGACTTTGACACATGTCAAATGAATGAATTTTGTTCTCTGATAGACCCATTTCTTAAGTTTTGATTTTGATTTGGATGAAACCTGCTGGTTTTTTTCCTCTTCCCTGACCTATCACTTATCCCACATTCAGATCTGCAGCTTACAACCTGTTGTGCGCTCTGACTTGCACCTTCAACTTGAAGATTGAGGGCCAGCTGTTGGAGACTTCCGGCCTCTGCATCCCAGCCAACAACACCCTCTTCATTGTCTCCATCAGCAAGACGCTGGCAGCCAATGAGCCGCATCTGACTCTAGAGTTTCTGGAGGAGTGCATCTCTGGCTTCAGCAAGTCCAGTACGTGTTCTGCATCACCTCAGAGACACTAGTCTTCCATGACACTAGTGGCAGGTTTGGGGCCCTTGATACAACGAATAGTTTTCACAGTCCTCATAAGACTGTGAGCCAGTACAGATCCAAGAACCCCCAGACCAGTGGTTGTGTAGCAAAAGCCCCTTGGAGCGGTTATTCACATGTCTTCCGCTTACAGGTATTGAGCTAAAGCATCTCTGTCTGGAGTACATGACACCCTGGCTGCTAAACCTCGTCCGCTTCTGCAAACATAATGATGACGCCAAGCGCCAGCGTGTCACCGCCATCCTCGACAAACTCATTACCATGACCATCAATGAGAAGCAGATGTATCCCTCCATTCAAGCCAAGATCTGGGGAAGCCTGGGCCAGGTGAGTCCTCCAGATGGACACAATGACAGCCAAGACTGGTGGACGCTGTGTGACCTGCGACCGTCTTTCCTCAGATAACGGACCTGTTGGATGTGGTGCTGGACAGCTTCATTAAGACCAGTGCCACTGGGGGTCTGGGCTCCATTAAAGCAGAAGTCATGGCTGACACTGCAGTGGCTCTGGCCTCAGGCAACGTCAAACTGGTCTCCAACAAGGTAAGGCCGAAGCTAAAGGTCATCAGAGATACAGACCTTCTGAAGGCCTGTCGTTCTTTTGTTTGAACCCTTTTTTTATTCTGTTTGCCCGACTGGTCCCTCAGGAACGTTTGTTCAAACTCTGAGATCTGATAACACCGTAAAAGACAAACCTACTCTAACTGGTCTTTAGCCATTGGAGTTCATCATCTGCCCTCCTCATCACCACGGTAGGCTGTTTGGTGAAGAACGACGTGGAGTGCACTTTGACAAATACTTGGCGACGATGCTGTCACAACAAACTTTTTTTGTTCCTTTTTCTGCGGTTCCACAATTATGTTTGAAAGAAGGCAACAAAGCTGCACACCATCAACTCATTGGAATCGTAGATGGAATCAAAGATGGAATCATAGGCCAAAGTTTAGGCTTTGTGATCACCAGGAAAAATCTGCAACTGATCAAAGAAAAACCAAATGTTCTCCAAGGGCCTGATCACAATTCTTCTTTTCTCCCTTCCCCTCCATTTGAAGGGGCAGTTTAAATGTAAGTGTGTCCAGGAAATGTATTTTTAAATCTGACCCTCCAAACGGAGGGATATAAAGTAAGGGTAATCCGCGACGCGCTGAGAAGTGCTTTTCTATATGTGGGTGCACTCTGAAGCACAGACATTTACATTTAAATGCAAGTAATGACTTTTTATAGTAGCATGACCTTTTTCAAGTTATAAAACTGCTGTTATGTATATTCAAAGCACTGGAAGAGCGCTTTAAAGACCATCATACTGCAGTCAGTCGAGCTTCAAAAGATCAGAGCTGTATAAATTGTTGCTCACAAACACTCTGTCTTCAGGGTTAGGGTTAGGGATTCATTCATCCATAGATTTGTCTCATTTTTAAACAGAAATCAAGTGTTTCTGCTGCGACAGCTTGTTAGTTTGGTCATTTGTTTACTACAAAAAGAGATTTCTTGATTGTCTGTGACAAAGAAAGTATGTTTTAATATTTTCAATAGATTATTAATATGATATATATTATGTTTATTATGTATATATATTATATATATCTTCTTCTTCTTCTTTTCCTTTCGGTTTTTCCCTTCAGGGGTCGCCACAGCGAATCAGTTTCCTCCATCTAAGCCTGTCTTCAGCAT
>NC_050513.1:3935338-3945618 GCF_002922805.2 Oryzias melastigma
GGTCCTAGCGCCGGCCGGTTTTAGCTCGCAGCTCGGTGGTTGTAGACCCGCCCGTGATCTAGTGAGAGCAGCCGGTGAGTTAAAGGGGAGACACCTGCGCGCGGTGTGGAAAGGCATGTATGAGAAAAATCCGCGATTAATGCGTCAAAAAATTGTCGGTGTCAAGCACATGTCAGATTAATGCGTTTTTAACGCGACAAATCTGACAGCCCTAGTATATATGTATATTTTGTATTATATATTATAGAAAGAAAACAGAAAAAGAAGAGGAAGAGCAAAAAAAAACATTAAGTGCAATCAGCATAACAATGTTGCTAAAAGTCAGCAAAAGAAAGAGATAGCAAACATGAAGAAACCACTGTGTTTACCGTGAGGCTCCAACTCACATTTCCTGCATGAGAAAAAGTTAAAGTACAAGCATACTAGCGATTATGTTATGAGAGATGACTGGAGCTCATACAGTGTTTTAGCCATTTTGTCCAAGCATAAGGATGTTTCTACGTCGGTATTTAACACAATAAGATGGGACTTTGAACAGGTTTGAAAACCGTTTTGGAAAGTGAAGAAGTGAAGAGGAGAGTGCAAGCAGGTTGGAATGGGTGGAGAAAAGTGTCAGGTGTGATGTGTGACAGAAGAGTTTCAGCACAAATGAAAGGAAAGGTGTACAAGACTGTGGTGAGACCAGCCATGTTGTTTGGACTAGAAACAGTGGGACTGAAGAAAAGACAGGAAGCAGAGCTGGAGGTAGCAGAGATGAAGATGCTGAGGTTCTCTTTGGGAGTGACCAGGATGGATAGGATCAGGAATGAATACATCAGAGGGACAGCACATGTTAGAGGTTTTGGAGATAAAGTCAGAGAGGCCAGACTGAGATGGTTTGGACATGTTCAGAGGAGAGACAGTGAATATATTGGTAGAAGGATGCTGAGTCTAGAGCTGCAGGAAAGAGGTCTAGAGGAAGACCAAAGAGGAGGTTTATGGATGCAGTGAATGAAGACGTGAAGGTGGCTGGTGTTAGAGTGGAGGATGCTGAAGACAGGCTTAGATGGAGGAAACTGATTCGCTGTGCCAACCCCTAAAGGGAAAAGCCGAAAGAAAAAGAAGAAGACCCCAACGCACCACAACGGGGTCAATAGTTTTGAAACGGAAATTTTCTGATTTGAAAACAAAAAGAAAAGAGTTGAAAGCTCAAAAAAGATTTAAAGGGGCCCTACCATGAAAAATCTACTTTTTGAGGTTTTAAATGCATTCTACTGTTCATTCCTCACTATAAAGAACCCCAAAACGGTACTTTGATCCGTTCATGCATTTAAGAATAATCCTCTAAAAACCTGCACTGTCTGCAGCAGCCCCTCCCATACCCATGAAAACAAGCAGGTGGAAACGTGCTGACGTAAGATCGTTGCCAACAGCTCCATCCAGGAAGAGTTTGTGCTGAAAGCTCCGCCCCCAGACTAAAATGACATCAATTTTCTTCTCTGAACTGTGGTGCAGAGGGAGTTATTCCCTGCCAGAATGTGCATCCTGGCAGGGAATTACTATCTTGGCACTACACCTGTACCAGGAACCCCTGTCTGACCCATTTTTCTAGCTGGTCTCAGTTAGTTTCCAATCGGACTGAACTTCAGTTCGCTCTGAGATTCCTCATTCTGACTACTAAAAGGAACCGAGAGCGGAACAACTGAACCAAAACGGCCACCGTACCCGACAGTCACGTGATGTAAACACGGTAGAAATGAGGTGATCGGTGAGCCGCAGACAAATGTAGAGCATTACATTGTCATGTTATCCAAAAGGAAATAATTGATCCAACTGTTTACTTGTTAGAACATTTATTTTGACACTAAAAAATGTGTAACTCTCTTTTCTGTGCCTCGCTACGTGGCACGTGCGCGAGCTGCTGCTGTGACATCATCTTAAAGTTCTGTTGTATTTTCAACAGAATTCTCTTCAAAACAATGTCATAAAACCACAACAATGAGACACGGAAACTCATTCAAATGTGGTCGGATGAATTCATGCTCAATAAAACAACTTTGAACGTGATCCACATTGATTCTACCAACGTGTTTATTAGCTTGTTTGCCTGTTTAGCGTCTCCAGTAACCGTCATGCAGGATTCTTCCGTGGTACCAAGGCTGCAGTAAAAGTGTTGAATCTGACCTTCATACAGACGATCAAAACCCTAACCCTAACCCTTTAAAACAAAAAAAAGTTTTGAAATTTAAATTTGGAGTTTTGAAACCTAAAAAGCAGAACATTTGAAGCTGAAAATAATTACGTTTATTTTAGAATAGTAAAAAGTTTTGGACATTTTATCTTTTTTTTTTTTTTTTTTTTTGGCCAAACACCAACATTTTTTTTTCAATTTGTTTTATTTGGGTTTCCAATAATATTGGCCCCAATTTAGCTCCTTAGACTAGAAGCTTTAATAAAGTTGTCTGGATGCTTAGTTGAAGACTATCTCCCTCAAGACACTTCTAACTGGTTAGAGCACTCTGTCTCTGGGATCAGCTGGCAGTGACAGCACCAATTTCTATACTCTCAGAAGACAAACCCAATAAGATACTAAAGGAAAACATGGCGATTTTTCTGGTTTTACTTGTTTCTAGGACAAACACTAAGGTGAATAAATCTGCACAAATGATCAGGTTTTACTTACATATTAGTGCAGGAAAATACTCCAGAGCTGTGAATCCCGCCTGACATAGAGAAACTAAAGAGACGGAGTCATCCACTCACTCACTATCCATCCTCTGAGGAGCTGGTCCCAGTCCAGCCGCTGCTCAGAGAAACAAACACAATACAGACAGGCTGACACAATAGAATAGCCAGGGCCTGGCTCCGATTATGGGAGCTCAGAATGAATGCAGGGCTTTGTGGAGACTGATGACGGGTAGCATTACAGCCTCAGAGGTGCTCCTCAGTGACCAGAGATCTGCACTCCAGTCCAGGTGTAGCAGTGATGGACTGAACCAGCCTTACACCAGCCTTCTGCAGGCGGCTGGGACTGCTGGTCTGCTAATGTGTGGGTTTCTGAAGGGAAGCAACGAGGCCTGACAGTCAAACTTCTTCAAACTGATCAAACCAGATAGCAAATGATGTTCTTTCCTCTCCAGGTTATGATTGTCTGCTGCTGCTCCAAAACCACTTCCATCATCTTATCTGAGATGCTCAGTTTTCTTTTTTCAACATTCTTCTACAGATTTTTAACACCTTTGATGGAAAGGTGCATCAAAGCACTTCTTCTCCAAACTTAACTTAATTTAGCATCAACATAAAAGCAAAAACATAAGTGAAATTTATTTTCATAACTAAATAAATTCAGGAGTTATGGAGGAGGCCATTGAATGTTCCTAATAGGTTTGACCACTATATGACTATGTCTGATTTCCCTCCTTAATCCCTAGCTACTAAAAAAAACATAGAGTCCAGGAATATATAGTGCCCTGATTTTAAAAGCAATTCAGGCACCATGCTCACTACTTTACTTTACTTAGGCACCAGTGTTCAGCAGCGGAGTCGCCAGACATGAATGTGTGAATGTGTCTGTGAGTGTAAAGTGCTTTGGGCCTTCAAGGAAGGTAGAGAAACGCTGTATGAGTATACACAGTTTACCATAACCGATTTCACCTTAAAAATTATATTTAAACAAGTTTTTGTTGTTCTTTTTTTGTTGCAAAAATTGTTCAACCATGATGCATTGTGGTCTAAATTGCAGCTACATGTCTGATTCATAAAAAAACAAACATGTTCTGCTGCGATCTAACGGGGGTTTTACTATTGATGACACGCACAACTTTGAATCTTTTTAGTCTTTGCCTGTTGCTCACACTGCAGTTTTTTAAATGTCATTTTCCAATACTGTAACAGAAAGGTTTTTTTTGCCTTTATGTTTATTTTTACTGAGTACATCCTCTTGATGCTCCTTTAATTCCATTTAATTTCATCATTAGATCTGTTTCAACATTACCAGGTTTCATTCATCTTTCCAAGTTCAGCATGTTCTTTTAAAATCCATATTCCAAAAAACACACATATTTCCCCTTCTAAACTGCCTATCCAAAACTAACTAAAAGACTGACCCTAATCACAAAAATGGTAAATGCTTTTCTACCTTCCTTGAAGGCCCAAAGCGCTTTACAGTCACAATCACATTCACTCATTCACACACACATTCACACTGGTGGTGGCTCCGCTGCTGAACACTGGCGCCAACCTCAAACCAGAGGCAACTTGGGGTTCAGTGTCTCGCCCAAGGACACACCAACACATGGGCGGACAAGGCGGGTATCAAACCAGCAATGTTTTGATCAGGAGTCGACCGCCCTACCGCTGCACCTACAAGTACCCGCAAGGCAAGCAACGGGTACTTCTGCACCTATTTACTGTCAGTCCAAGGAGAGATGGACCGTCTCAAACCAGCGCTGCAGCACTGCTCCCACGCATCTCACTTCAACCACTATAATTGTCACTACACGTTGTGAATCACCTAAACTGTTCTGACACCTAACAGGCGAATTTATAAAACTTCAATCTGCGTGTTTGCGTGTGTAGACATACCTTAAATCCTAGTGTACTTGTTAATTAAAAAACAGATACCTGTCATGACGAACGGAAGCCCACGCAGTCCAAAAATGCCACCTGAATCATGTTCATGCCAGGAACAAAAGCCGTAAATAAACTTCTGATTTTAACAAAGTCGCCATATACGCATTACAGCAGTCAGCTTGTGTTCTTGCTTTTAAAGTGGAGTCCTGCTCTCTCGTCCGATGCAGGTTATCGGGCGGATGTGTAAGATCATCGACAAGACGTGCCTGTCGCCAACGCCGACCCTGGAGCAGCACCTCATGTGGGACGACATAGCCATCCTGGCACGCTACATGCTCATGCTGTCCTTCAACAACTCCCTAGATGTTGCAGCACACCTGCCGTACCTGTTCCACGTGGTGACCCTGCTGGTAGCCACGGGGCCACTCTCCTTGAGGGCGTCCACTCATGGCTTGGTCATCAACATCATCCACTCCCTCTGCACATGCTCACAGCTCAACTTCAGCGGTGAGGACACGGCCACGCAGACTTTTACAGCTTTCAAGTTTAGCTGAGATTAGAAAGGGTTTATTTCAAGCAATCAAGAAGAAAAAAAAATGAATGTGCAATACAATCAACTATCAGAGGTTTACATCCATAAAGAATGTCAAACACAGGATAACTAAACATTAAGAGATAGCCTGAAAGGGAGTGGGAGGAAGCAAATGTATATAATATATATTATGTGGAAGAGTTATTATTGTAAAGCAAGTATAATAGGAATGTATGCAGATTTTTTTTTAAATAGAAAAATCATTAAATAAATCACACAAATTAACAAACAATTGTACAGATCATTTTCATTAGAAAAGTTATTGAAGTATTTTCAATTGTTCAGTCATTAACGTGAATCATGTATCAAGTGTGTACCAATTATTTTCTTTAGAAAGTCTTTTTTTATTGACTCTTTTTTAACATAAATCACCCTTTAGGAATCGGAGTGGAGTGAAATTCCCAGGGTCAAATATCTTTCTGCTACTGCAGATTCACAGCCGTCTTTCTGGTTTGAACAGTGTCTACAGAGTCTGCAGATTTGTTTATCAGCCTTCAGCTGATACCACAGTGAAGTGAGTTGAGCTGCAGATCTTATTTGTCTGCTGACAATCTGGGTGAAAGTGGATTTTTAGAGTTAGTGCTGGAATGTAGGCGTCATGATTTTCATGAAATCATATCTACTCCTTTTTTTGCTCCATTTTTTTCTCCATTTAATTACTTAGACATTCGTGATCAAGTACTTCTCAAAGTCTTTCATTCTTTTAATTATCAGTGCCTTGGTGTCCGCTGGACCTTGTGGTTTAACAAAGATCCTGGAATTTGAAATCCATGTGCTGGTTATCTCATGGTGCTTCATCAGCATTCTCTCGTTCTTAGCCAGTTCTGCATTTCCTTTAAATAAATGGTGGTTCAGATAAACCTTTCAGGTTTTTTTTTGCTTCATCAGAGCTGTCTTGTGCTTTTGATTCACAAACCTGATAAGGATTGCTTGTTTATCAGATTCCTTCCTTCTTGAAGAGGGTAGCAGGTGTCAATGGAATTTATATCTAAGGAATTTCCTTTAGATGTGAGAAATGTACAGACTTGACTCTCCCCAGCTACTCCGCTAGCTTCTGTGCTAGCATTAGCTGCCTGAGGTCTGGGTTTGAGATGAAATCCAGTGAGATTGACGTTATTCATTCTTGCTTGTTGTTCCACGTCGTCCACTCTTCTTTCCAGGAGAACGTCTGATCTCCTCCACGAGTTCAGTTAGAAGAGCTAGTTTAGCTTCAAGTGCCAGCAGTAGAGCTAACTTAACTTGGAGGTCTTCAAATGCTCTTTTCAGGTCGGCAACTTCAGATGAGTCTTGGTTTTTCTTCTGAGCCATGGTTACCTCTCTAAATTGCAGAATTACTACTTTTTTGCAGCAATTCTGTGATATCTCAAGATTATAATCGCCTAAAGCTGTTGAAGCTGGAGAGAACTTGAAACACGTCTGCTTGTGACCTGGAACGGAGAAAAAAGTCTGTTTACAAGAAGAACTGTTCATTATTGTTTTTTCATCAATGAAATTAGAGAATTTGTTTAGGCTGAAAGACCAGAGGTACCCTCACCCAAGATGTTATTCTGTTCAGGTCTTGTTCAAATGCACAGACACGTTCAGTGACACTCTAGATCAGGGATAGGCAACTGCAGGCCTCGAGGGCCACATTCCTGCATGTTTTCCAACATCCCCTGCTCTGGCATGGTCTAATTGGTTGGACACACCTGAAACAGGTAATCGGTCATGAGCTTGGATATCTGGAAATCATGAGGACACGGCGGCTCTTGAGGCCTGGAGTTTCCTATCGCTGCTCTGGAACATCATGTTCAGCTTGTCCTGATATCCAAGATCTGGTGTCCGAGTCTGTTCGTGCATCAAACACACAACTCTTTGTCTGACGATGGTTTCTGTTGTTGTGAATGACCACAGAGGAGACCAAGCAGGTCCTGAGGCTCAGTCTGACCGAGTTCTCGCTGCCCAAATTCTACCTGCTGTTCGGCATCAGCAAAGTCAAGTCAGCTGCAGTCATCGCCTTCCGCTCCAGCTACAGAGACCGCTCCTTTTCGCCAGGCTCCTACGAAAGGGAGACGTTCGCCCTGTCCTCGCTGGAGACGGTCACTGAGGCCCTGCTGGAGATCATGGAGGTGCGTAGCCCCTCCCAGTCCACACACGTTCAGGTGTCACTGGTGTATGTGCTCATGTCAGAGTTGCTGAATCACCTAAATCTGACGCGTGTTGATGGTTTGAGAGCAGGAGAGCAGCCGTCTCCTCTTCTAAGAGTCAGTATCAAAGAGCAGCTGTAGACATTTCCTGACCTCCTGTGTCCATCTGCTGTCTTCCAGGCCTGTATGAGGGACATCCCATCCTGCAAGTGGCTGGACCAGTGGACAGAGTTGGCTCAGAAGTAGGAGCCCCTCCCTGATCTTGTGTGTCTGCAGTGTTTCTGCACGTCTCCAAATGTGTGTGTTTGGACTGCAGGTTTGCTTTCCAGTACAACCCGTCCCTTCAGCCAAGAGCGCTGGTGGTGTTTGGCTGCATCAGCAAGAGGGTGACCCACAGCCAGATCAAGCAGATCATCCGGATCTTGAGTAAAGCCAGTCCACTGCTCAGCATAGACCGGGTGAGTCGCTTCTTTACTGAGGACGCCCTGGTGGCACGTTCTCAGTGTGGTCCCTAACCAATGAGAAATGACCGCATCACATGACTCAGTGACATTCAACTGCCCAAAGCAGTCGCTGTTTCTCCTGCAGTGTGATATCCATCATGCAGAGCAGTTTGTTCATGTGACAAGCATCTATCTAAAATATTTTCAAAAGAAAGCTTAGAAAGAAACATTTGACTTATGTTATTATCATTATTATTTAAAATTTTATTTAAATTCTAATTTCATTTTTTCTTGTAAATGGTGTACACATGCTACTATAAAGTGCTTTTCTACCTTGTGCCTGAAGTATGAAGTCAAATCAGGATTAGCTTTAACCCTCCTGCTCTCTTATGGGGTCCAGATGACCCCACCCTTACATTGAGGTGTGATCCCTCCCATGACAAATGTGGACAGGATTTTATTTCTGCCACAGGAACTAGTGAAGATGGGCTGCACGGTGGCGCGGTGGTTAGCGCTCTTGCCTCACAGCGAGAAGGCCCCGGTTCAACTCCCGGCTGGGACCTTTCTGTGTGGAGTTTGCATGTTCTCCCCGTGCATGCGTGGGTTTTCACCGGGGACTCCGGCTTCCTCCCACCGTCCAAAAACATGCTTCATAGGTTAATTGGTGACTCTAAATTGTCCCTAGGTGTGAATGTGAGAGTGAATGGGTGTGTGATTGAGGCCCTGAGACAGACTGGAGACTTGTCAGCAGCCGGGTTAGACTCCGGCACCCCCCCGACCCTGAAAGGGACAAAGTGGTCAGGAAAATGAATGAATGAACCAGTGAAGATTAAAAAAAAGTCTTTGTAAAGAAAAAAAAAAAATAGTGTACTGTCTAGTGGGTCCAGATGATCCCACTTTTACTGTAAACATGTCTAGGAAAGCACAAGGGTTACAGGGAACAAGAAACAGATTGAAAATTTGAAAGCAGTTAAATAAAGCTGATGATGATGAAACTGCAAAATACATATTGAAAGCTGGAAGGAATTATTGAAAATTTGAAAAAATAAAATTTAACATTTATAAAAATAATATTGAAAACTTGGGGGGGAAAATGTAAATTTTAAACTTGAAAATTTAAAAAAAAAAAAAGTAAATTAAAAAATAATGTGTATAATGTGTATTTGTACCTTCCACTTTCCTTTTTTTCATTTTTCATTCTTTGCTTTCAGCTCTGTGGTTTCAGTTTCAATTCAGATTTTTGAGTTTTTGCTGCTGATCTGATCCTAATTTTACATGGGGCCTAATTTTTTACATCATCTGATTGAGATTTTATTAAATTGAAGAGATAATATAGGATGTATTTGTAGTTTTTGAAAAAAAAACAATCTTCTATTTATATAAATAAGATGGAGAATTAACATCTGTCTGACAGCTGTAATGCAGCAGTAGCGGTGCACCCACCATGAGGGACGGGGGCCGGAGCGAAACGGAGCTATCTGCTATGAGAAATCCAAAGAGAAAACCGACCACTATTTTATTTTGGGATGGGGGCCTACATGAATTTTTCACAATAACAAGCATCGGCATTGTCTAAAAATTGAGGAAACTCTGAGGTACTCCGCGAAAGACCCGCCCCCTGACACCGCAAGAGGCAATCAGTTCAGAGAAGACAGACACGGCCCCACCTGGTGGAAAAAGGAAAAAGCTGGAGAAAAGGGAAACAGAATTCTAGGAAAATGTAAGCAGCAGTGCTCTTAGGAGAGAAATTCTTATTTTTGGGGCTGCCTGGCGTGACTTTAACCTGGATTTTTTTTTTGTATTTTAACTAAAAAACATGCTGATTAGATAGTTGACAAATTTTATTCTTGTTTTTATAAAAATTACAACTAAAACTAGTTTGTTAAAAATTTGGGGGATTTTCACAGTAAAATTAGTCAAAGTTTTCCAGACAGAATTTTCTGTTTTTGCATGATTTAAAGTCTAGTGTGTGAATACAACATGGAAAAATGACTAAATAAAGGTATTGTCACATAGGAGAGGTAGTGCTGATTAAAATGATACAAAATAAGCAAGCAGATAGTTTTTCAAATTGAAAATACAGAAAATTCAAATAAAGACAAAAACTGAGTTTAAAAATAAATGTTCTAAATGTACAATTATGTGTATGATTTCAGATTATGAAGATTTGCAGAGAAGTGACTGGCAAATACTGTAACAAAAAAAAATAATGATGTTGATTAATTACGATTAATTTTTTCCAGATATGTGATTAATATATTTTTTAATCAATTCCTGGCCCTAAAAATAAGTGTAGCATTAGGATGAATACAAGGATCTAATCAGGATGAAGATTTATGTAACGCTGCCAAGCTGCATGTCTGCGTAAAAAACAGCACGGAGGAGATCGACTGTCAAGATCAACAGAAAGTTGCGCTGAAAAAATCCACCACACAGCG
Organism: Oryzias melastigma; assembly: GCF_002922805.2. Lineage (NCBI taxonomy): Eukaryota > Metazoa > Chordata > Actinopteri > Beloniformes > Adrianichthyidae > Oryzias > Oryzias melastigma. The sequence goes on from NC_050513.1 coordinate 3,945,489, forward strand.
AGACCGTAAAAGGTACACCGGGATACTAGTGAGGTAAAACTACACAGTACTGATGCTGCTCTCCGTACATTTGATCAGAGTGGAGTGACGCAAGCAGAGGCATAAACAGACAACGTTCTGCAGCAGAAAA
>NC_050513.1:3945727-3952058 GCF_002922805.2 Oryzias melastigma
CATGTGTTCAATTTTATTTTTTCAGCTTTTCATTAATTCCTTCAAGTTTTCAATGTGTTTTCACATTTAAAACTGCTTTCAAATTTTCTATTTTGTTTCAGACTTAATCTGTTTTTTGTTCACTTCACTTTAAGCAGATCCTGCTTTGAGCCCATACTGAAATGCTTTACGTTCACATTCCCATTCACACATTCGCACACCTCTAAACCCCAAACTACCAGGAGCAATGCGGGGTTCCGTGTTTTATCCAAGGACACTTCAACACATGGACAGGCAAGGCGGGAACTCTCTGTATGGATATCACGGTCACTGACGATCCTCTGATCAACTGTTTAGTAACTAACAGAAATTGCATGATCCTGGGCTGTCCCGCGCCCCCCCTGCCACCGCACCGCGCCCCGCTGGGGTCCGCCCCCCACAATTTGAGAAACACTGAGTAAGGGTGTGGTTCGGAGTCCTCCCCTGTTTTTTGTTCACTGAAACAGAAGTCTGTCATTTTTGGAGATAAAGTGTTGTACTTGTAATGAACAGGGAACAATAAAAGAATCCATCTGGAATGATCTAAAAATCTCTTTTCAGAAACCCACTGAGGTTGTTTGTCCCATAATTCCTGTTCAGCGTGCCCTGAAAACAGTAGTCACTCTTTAAAAATTGGAAAACATAGCTTCACACGTCCTCCTCAGCTCAGACGTGAGTTTGGAGCTCTACAGCATCCTTACATCTGCTTTACCCCCCCATCACAGGGTCTGGAGAGCTGCCTGAAGGGGCCGGACAACTACAACAGCCAGGTCCTGATTGAGGCCACCGTCATCGCTCTGACCAAGCTGCAGCCGCTCCTCAGCAAGGTAAAGAAGTTCTGCAGAACTGTGACCTGTGAACATCCTGCAGCTTCCTTCTGCAGCTGTAGTGAGAGCTCCATCCTTCAGAGAGCCAAACAGAATCTCTGCTGTCAGACGTTCACCCAGAACCGTTACTGCTGTAGACTACAGGCTTGTCCTGCTTTTACCAGTCCAGTAAAATCAGTTTACTTAACAAATTTGACCCTGAAGCCATTGTTGGTTATGAAGAAGTCTTTCTAAAAAAACAATTTGGTTTCACCTGAAAGTGAAATTTTCAGTTTAAAAGCATGAGAAATTATGTAAAAAAACTGACAGAAAGACAAAGTTGGTTCATGGGTCTGATGAGTTTGTGTTGCAAGTAAAGAAGAATTCTGTTTTATTTGGTCATTTGGCGCGGTTGTATTGGCAGTGCAGCTCCTCCTCAGGCAGGCGTAACTCTTCCATGTAGCAGGGTCGTCTGTGAGCGTCCACCTGGATCAAACCTCGCCCTTCTGCTTCTCCCTTTTTTCAATATTTCTTTCAAGTTTAAAATATATTTATTTCAAATGTAAAATTGTAGTATTTAAATTTTATGTAATTCTTTCAAGCTGACAATGTGTGCTTTTGAGTTTGAAACTTTTTTCAAATTTTCTTTTCAAATCTGCAGATGTCTGTTTTCCAATCAGATTTTATATTTATAAACTGATCTTGATTTGACCCCATGTTTCTGTCCTGCTGTGTCTTCCTGTAGTTTACTTTAAAACATTTTGTTTTGTTCATTCTCATACCAAATCAGAGCCATGGAGAATAAGCAGCATGCTCTCCATGTATTTTTCTAACCGGATCGCGCATCAACCCTGATTTTGGTGCCATGTCCGTCTTCATCTGCAGCTGCAGATGTTTTAAGATTCCACGTTTACAATGCTGCTGAAAAGACAGCTTGTATGTATTTTGAGGTGTTTGGAACAGATTTCAGGACATCTGACCAAGGCTTGAAGATGTGTGAAGAAAATAAAGGAGAGCTCCCTCAGAGGAGGAGAAACCAAAGTGAATTCATTCTTGTTTGGGCCAAATTCCAGAACAGAACCTTCAAAGGTTCTGATGTATCAGATCAAATAGATCCTCAGAGATCTGACCATACATCATTTTTCTTGTGTGAGTGAATGCTACCCAATAAAACAGAGCTATAACCTGCTAAATGAAGGTTGTTTGAAAGCATAGACCTGCTCTAGCACCACCTCCTGGTTAAAACAGATAACTACAGATGGTGAAGATTTTGGAGGTGTTGGATCAGATGTGACTTGTACTGTGTCCCGCGTGTTTGCAGGACTCCCCCATGCACAAGGCTCTGTTCTGGGTGGCCGTGGCTGTCCTACAGCTGGACGAGGTGAACCTGTACTCTGCTGGAACTGCACTCTTGGAGCAGAACTTGCACACTCTGGATACAATGCGCGTCTTCAATGACAAGGTACAGACACTCCTCTGCCCTCACCTGTGCTAATCTGCATTAGAGTGAGATCAGCTTTTAAGCTGCATGCACACAGCAGGGCAATAACCTCCCCTGCAGGAAGAAATCCTCACTGCACTCTAATCTGGCTGCATCTGATTAGATTGCTCTGGAGCAGCAGTCTTCAGACCTGTTGTAGTGTTGGGTTATCAAACCTGTAAAGTTCGACAGAGGAACAGGTGGTTTTGGGTTCAGGGTTTCTGCTCCAGTTAGAGCTTCTTAAAGGAGTCTGAGCTTCTTCAGAGCTGTGACTCCATCAACATCCTCTGCATACCAACACATAAAGTCCACCGCTCTCCTTTGCTTCTTCAGAGTCCAGAGGAGGTGTTCATGGAGATCCGGTGCCCGCTGGAGTGGCACTGCAAGCAAATGGACCACTTTGTGGGCCTCAACTTTGGTGCCAACTTCAACTTTGCTCTGGTGGGCCACCTACTCAAAGGTAACGCTGTGTGGTGATCTGGTCCGAGCAGTGTTCAGGTTTCCATGGGCTTCACTGCTGTTCCCTTTCTGGTCTCTGCAGGCTACAGACACCCATCCCCCACCACCGTGGCGAGGACTGTGCGGATCCTGCACACGCTTTTGTCTTTGATCAGCAAACACTTGAAGTGTGACAAGTTTGAGGTTAACACCCAGAGCGTGGCTTACCTTGCTGGTATGTTAACTGTGTTACCTTTCAGTCAAGTATATGTAGTCCTTCACCTTTTGACCTCATGGCCCAACTTTACTGATGCATGACCCACTTTACTAGCTTGTTTGATCACTCTTATCTTCTAGTTGCATGAAAGACCTCCAGTGAGTTTAACAAGCTGAAACTGTGTTGGTTGTTGCAAATAGTTTCTACCATCCCAGCCCCTTGTCTGTATCTAAGCTACAGAAACATTTCCGGGTGGTAGCCCGTGTTGGAAGCTTTCCACAAAGCAGAATGCCTTTGTTCAAACTGCTGTCCATCAGTAGAGAGAAAAACAAGCAGTGTTTCTTTGGATTCATCTAACTCAGAGGTGTCAAACATAGCGTATGTGGCCCACCAGATGGTTCAATCCAGCCCAGTCACGAAGAGAAAAAAATAGAAAGGTTTTTGGGGGAAAAAGCTAGTTTCTAGCCCATTCCTGTTCGGAGTTATGGTTCTTTAAATAAATGGCTGCAATTTGTAATTTCACCACCAAGGAGAGCAAAGGAAAAGCAAAACTAGATACAGCTGGGTTATTTTGCTTTTAGGTTCCTGGTCAGACCCACTGGTGATCAGATGAGTTGAACGTGGCCCCTTAACCAAAATGAGTTTGGCACCCCTGATCTAACTGCAAGAAAAAAATACTGACTTTTTATTGTTTTTCATAACTGGTGCTGTGTAGCTGGTGCCAGGTCGGCCGTATGTTTCTGATTGTAGTAGTACATTATAGTAGTAGTTCTGGTAGTACATTTTTCTAAGCAGCAAAATTCTCTTCATTTGTGTAAATGCGTTCTTCTTCTGTGTCTCAAGCTTGTCTGCAGGACTTTTTAAATGCATTTGGAGTTACTAATAGGAGACCCAACCGACTTCTTCTGAATATTTCACCTATACTTTGTTTGTCTGAAAAATGATCTCCTACAAGTATCTGATTTCTAGTTTTTTGTCAGTGATAAGGAAAGTAGTAACTGAACCCAGGATGCAAAAACACAAATGAGAAGGAAAGCAGGTTTATTTTGACGGACGTGACAATAAATAGAAGTTGAGCAGAAAGAAACGGGTCAGGAACCCCCTCAACGATGAGGCAGTGTTGAATGGATCTTTGAGAGGGAGAGTGGACTAACCAGAGGTTAGAAAGTCCTTGAGGCAGGGACTGGGCAGGATCAAAGACAGAACCATGAAGGTAGGCAGGGTCAAATCTGCTAAGGAGGCAGAGTCGGGGTCAGGCATGGTTCGCGTAATGCGGGGTCAGACCGGAGGGCTGACAAAAGGCAGACAACTATCTGGCAGAGAAAAAAGAGTTGATGAGGTGTCGGTGATTACAGTTAATTGCAGAGAAGGCGGAGCAGTGACAGAGGAGAAACGAAATAATAATAATTAAAATAATGGATTAGATTTATCTGCGCTTTTCCAGACGCTCAAAGCGCTTACATTGTGTATCCATTATTCATTCACACCTCATTCATGTTTGGTGACGGTTAGCTACTGTAGCCTCAGCTGTCCTGGGGCAGGCTGACAGAGGTGTGGCAGCCAATACACGCCTCTGACCATCACCGGAACATTCATACGCATTCACACCCCACTGGAGCCACACTGGAGGCAAGTAGGGTTAAGTGCCTTGCCCAAGGATACAACAACATTTGGCTGCCGAGAGCCGGAATCGAACCGCCAATCCTTCGATCATTGGCTGGCCTGCTCTACCACCTGAGCCACTGTCGCCATAAATACCTTGTGTGACCCATGGAAGTAGCACCTTAGAGTCATGTAGGGTCCCTAGTCTGCAGCGGCTCTATAGTTAAAAAATACCCTAACAGTTTGAAGTCAGTGCTGCAGCCTCTGGTGTGCAGACAAGCGATCAGAACCTTTTCTGGTTCGGGTTCTCTCACATCCTCCTTGTCTCTGTGCAGCTCTCCTCACTGTGTCAGAGGAGGTGAGGAGTCGCTGCAGCCTCAAGCACAGAAAGTCCCTGCTCATCTCTGACCTCTCTATGGATCCAGTGCCCATGGACACCTACTCCAGTCATATCCCTGATGCCATCTGCAGGTGAGCTGGGGAACAGCACGAAGGAGACTGCTGTTGGACCTTAGATCCCTCATGTTCTGAGTGTTTTAAAGGAAACTGCTGGTCGTGAACAGACAGCCGGTTTGGGTCAGCATCGACTGTGATGCAAGCCAGCAGCTTCTGACTGTGTCTTACTTGCAGGACTCTACACGAACCTCAGCCCTGGACGTCACCTCAGGTGTCAGATCGCTGCTACCTTTCAGCCCATCACTACCCAACAGTTGGTCAAATCAGTCCACGAACACGGAAGTCCATGAGCCTGGACATGGGCCAGCCATCCCAGGCCAACACCAAGAAGCTGCTGGGTAAGGTCCTCTCACTCCTCAGGTGTCCTAAGTGAGGAGAACTTCCAAATGACCAGGCAGCTGGTTTGTATGTTGGGCAGGCACCAGGAAGAGCTTCGATCACCTCATGTCTGACCTCAAGGCACCAAAGAGACCGGAGATGGAGTCTGGAATGACCACCCCTCCCAAGATGAGGCGTGTGGCAGAGAATGACTTTGCAATAGGTGAGAGGACCTGACCCAGTCCAGGTCTGCTGACCTGCCTGCTAGTTTCGTTTATTTATGAAATCTCCTCTCCATACATTTCCAGAGACGCAACGAATTGGAAACTCTCACCTTCGCAAAGTGTCTGTGTCCGAGTCCAATGTTCTGCTGGACGAGGAGGTTCTGACTGACCCAAAGATCCAGGCTCTGCTGCTCACTGTTCTGGTAGGAACCCTCAAATCTCTGTGCATTCAAAAGAAAGGACACGTTTGTAAGTGTTGAGCTTTGCTCTGTTCTCCAGGCCACACAGGTGAAGTACAGCACCGACGATTTTGACCAGCGCATTCTCTACGAGTACTTGGCTGAGGCCAGCGTTGTCTTCCCGAAAGTCTTTCCAGTTGTGTGAGTGCACTTCACATTGCTCTTTCATGCCTGTAGAGATCAGAGCCCTCACCTACAAAGACTGTTCACACAGAAGAATAGGGCTGAGTATCAATAATCATTTCCAGAAAAGATTTGATTCAATTCATAAGAGCCTGGATCGATTCAACTCTGATTTTTTTTTCTATTCTTTTGATGCTCTCAATTAAATTCAATATAATTTAATTTTGAGTTTACACAGTTTACACATTTAGACATTTAAATCTGGTTTATTTTCAAAATAAAAGATTTCCGGGACTCAAAAAATAATAATAATAAAAAACAGGTATAATTTATTAGTTCTGCAGCTCAGTGGCAATTGATCCACGGACCAGAGGTGGGACCAAGTCATCATTTTGCAAGTCCGAGTCAAG
>NC_050513.1:3952158-3953685 GCF_002922805.2 Oryzias melastigma
AAGATCTTCTGCAGCTGCAGGAACCATGTCTTCAGAACCTCTGGAAGATTCTGCGGACGGAACCATCGTCCAGAATGAGAATGAGGAGCTCCGTGGTCAGCGCAGACCGCTGGATATCACCCGGAACCCGCAGCTTCAGCTCCACGTTAAAGGTATGTTCACTCCAGACAAACCAGGGAAGCCTTTCATCTTCCAGAACATTCTGATCTAGATGTGAAATCCAAACAATATTTATTGATTGGTGCGTTCGCCATTTTCTAGTGTTGTCCGAATCATTTTCTCTTTTTTATTGAGCAACCACACACTAAGGAACAAAACATAGTTTGAAATTAAAGAACAGAGTTTTTACAGATTACAATCAGGGGACAATTGCAGCATTAAACAACAAAAACAGAATCAACGATATAAAATAATAACAATAATATCTGAGCAAAGTAGGGCAAGCAAAAGATCACTTAACTATAGATATGGAAGGGAAGTTTTTGGTTTGTTACTGAGCTTCAATGATTCCAAACAAACTTGAATTCGTTCATGTGCTGTCCGAATCTACTAATTTCAAAATCGAGCGCAATAGAAATTTCCCAGAAGTCTCTGCGAAAAACTAGCGTGCATCAATGCCCACTAGATTAACAAATATAGACCACAATGCATTGCGGTCGAGCAATTTTGAACAAGAAAACGTGTTTGAAAACGTTTTCACGTTTTCACCAGGGTAGTTTGGTGTTTAGCTTGTACTTCAGCTACATGCTATCTGTTGCAGTTAATTTTGGCTTTTTTTTCACGCTTTTTAAGGATAATTTGGCATTTAACTAATATTTTAGCTTCGGTTTTTTAGCTATCATTTTCAGCATCTTCAGCGGCCAAATTCAGCTTACAGCATTCACACTAGAATTATCGCAGCTAATGCTATGTATCTAGTTTTTAGTTAGTTTATAGCTAATGATCTACTTTGTGCATGACCCCATTTGTCTACTAATCGGAAAAAATAGTTGTTGTTTAGTCAACTATTAAGATAATTGTTTGTGACAGCACTTTTATACACAATGTACAAAAAGCTCAGTGGCCTTGTGGTAGAGTGTCAGGCCTGAGATTGGAAGGTCGTGAGTTCAAATCCAGGCCGATTCATACCATAAACTAAAAAAGGGCTTGATACTCAGCAATAACGGATTGGATTTGGGGGTTAAACCACCAGATGGTTCCTGAGCGCGGCTGTGTCTGCATCTCACCACTCCCCCAGGGGATTGGTCAAATGCGGAGAGCAAATTTCAGGTTGTACAGCTACAACTTTGTTTACAGAGCAGAACCCTGGACAGCTGTGGGAGTCCTTTTAAACCTAATAGGTACATAAAGCCATTGTGTGTGTTTGCATGTGGTGAAATAATAAAAATGATTTTAGCATATACTTTAGATTTTCAAGCCAAATTGGCTGGTCAGCCAAAAACCCCCCACTGGGGGTTTAAGTATAAGCTAGTATTTTAGCAACATGCTAGCGTTTTGAGCTAATTTAGCATATGTTTTTTTTTTTTT
>NC_050513.1:3953735-3966024 GCF_002922805.2 Oryzias melastigma
GCAACATGTCAACATTTTTGGCTTCTACTGAGGTTTTTTGGGCAAATTTTGAGTTGAGATAAAGTTTCAGAAATGTTGCTAGCTTTATTGGCTAATTTTGAATCTACTGGGGTGTGTATTCTGACTTAAGCTAATATTTTAGTAGCGTGGTAAGGTGGTATGGCTAATTTTGTAACTACTGGGGTTTTTTGGGCTAATTTTGAGTTAAGCTGATATTCTAGCAACGTGTTATCTTCATCCATCCATCTTCTTGACCGCTTCGTCCCTTTCGGGGTCGCGGGGGTGCCGGAGCCTATCCAGGCTACTGAAGGGCGAAGGCGGTGTTCACCCTGGACAGGTCACCAGTCTGTCGCAGGGCCTCAATCACACACCCATTCACACCTAGGGGCAATTTAGAGTCACCAATTAACCTATGAAGCATGTTTTTGGACAGTGGGAGGAAGCTGGAGTCCCCGGTGAAAACCCACGCATGCACGGGGAGAACATGCAAACTCCACACAGAAAGGCCCCAAATCCCCCAGCCGGGAGTCGAACTGGGACCTTCTCGCTGTGAGGCGAGAGCAATAACCACTGCGCCACCGTGCAGCCCAACGTGTTATCTTTTTTCGACTAATTTATTATCTACTGAGGTTTTTTTCATTTTGGCTAATTCCGGGTAATTTTGAGTTAAGATAATATTTTAGCAACATTTTAGGTTTTTGGCTAATTAGCATCTTCTGAGTTTTTGGCTAATTCTGAATTAAGCAAGTATTTTAGTAGCATGCTAGCTTTTTTGGCTGATTTTAAGTTGAGCTGTAATTTTAGCAACATGCTAGCTTTTTTTTCTTTGGTATATTTTGCATCTATTCAGGCTTTTATGGTTAATTCTCACCTTAACTAGTATTTTAGCATTGTGTTCATTTATTTTTCTTTTTAGCTAATTTAGTTTCTACTGAGGTTTTTAGGGCTAATTCTGAATTAAGGTAGTATTTTAGTAATGTGCTTGCTTTTTTGGCTAGTTTGGCATCTACAATGTTTTTTTGGGGGATTTAATTCTTAGTTCCAATCTTTAATACATTTTTTTGCTTTTTTTTTATTTTCAAGATATTTAGCAATTTTTTGTGCTTTTTCTGCAACTTTAGAATAATATATGTAGCTTTAGCATTTTCAGAAAGTCCCTAATAGGTGAATTTTTGATTAACTACTTCTGATATGCAGAAACTATGTCCTAGAAAACGACAACAGTCTTTGACTTGATCACAGGGAATGCTTTTACAATCAAGGAAAATAGGATTGGAGTGGGTCTTTAAATTTCTATGACAAAAACCAGGTTTTTGTTTTATTATTATTACTTTTAACTGTTGGACTTTTGACTGATATAATAAGTTTTTCATTAAAACTAACAATACAGAGTATTGTTGGTAATGTTAACTGTATAAAAAGTCTCCTCCTTGTGTTTGTGTTCCTTTAGTCCTCCCCCAGCATTATGTGAGTGGAAAGGAAAATCTCGGTGATCAGCAGAGAAACTCCACAGTGGAGCAGGAAGATCCAGAACCTTCGCAGATTAAAGAGGAGCAGGACAATCCAGAATATCAACAGATTAAAGAAGAGCATAAGGAACTCTGCATCAGTCAGGATGAAGAGCAGCTTGATCTGAAGAGGGAGATTGAAACCTTAATGGAGACTCCTACTTATAAAGTAAGTGGGCACAGTGAAGCAGATCTGAGCAATCAGCAAAACTTTATTATAACCGACAGTCGGGAAGACAAAGGAAGCCAATTTGAACAACCAACATCAACTATAGAGACAGTCCCACAGAGCAGAGATCAGAGGAAGAAGGCAACGTTGGTAAAGAAACGCAAACTATCTCAGAAGAAACTTAATAACATTAAGTCTGGTAAAAGAACTAGAGTTGTACACAGTGTGTTCCTGTGTGTTCCACATGAGAGCTCAGTCTGATAAAGGACCTTATATCTCTCAATAATGTGATAAAAGTTTTGGCAACAAGATTCATCTTAGAATTCACATGAAAACTTGTACAGGAGAGAAGCCATTTTCTTGTAAAAAGTGTGGGACAAGTCTAACCCATGTATCTAGTCTTGAAAGACACATGAGAATTTACACTGGGGAGAAACCTATTCTTGTAAAGAATATGGGACAAGTTTTTGTCAAGTGTCTCGTTTAAAATCACACATGAAAACTGACACATGAGAAAAGCCCTTTCTTGTAAAGAATGTGGTGCTAGTTTTAGTCATGGATATAGTCTTAAAAGACATGAGAACTCATACAGAGAGAAGCCTCTTCTTGTAAAGAATGTGATCAAAGTTTTAGTCGTGTGTCTGGTCTCAAAAGACACATTAGAATTCACAAAAGAGTGAAGCATTTTTCTTGTAAAGAATGTGGTACAAGTTTTACTCAAGTATCCAGTTTAAAAACACACATAAGTCACTCACAGGAGAGAAGCCTTTTTTCTCCTATGAAGAATGTGGTGCAAGTTTTGGTCATAGAGATGGTCTTAAAAGACATGAGAACTCATAGAGGAGACAGGCCTTTTTCTTGTAAAGAATACAGTGAAAGTTTTAGTCGTGTATATAGTTTAAAAACACACATGATAACTCACACAGCAGAGAAGCTCTTATGAGGAATGTGAATAACTTATTAGTTATATATCTAGTCTAAAAACCACACAAGAACTCACACAGGACAGAAATCTTTTTCTTGTAAAGAATGCGGTTACATGTTTTAGTCGTTTATCAAAAGACACATCAGAACTCACACAGGGGAGAAGCTTTTTTTTTTGTAAGTAATGTGGTACGAGTTTTAGTCATGGACCTAGCCTGAAGAGGCTCCTGATCCTCCCTTGCAGGCACCTGAAGAGCAAGCCAAGGTTCTTGATCCCCCAGACATCCACACCCCTCCCCCTCCACCACAAGCTGAAGGTTGATACATATTCAAATATTTTATTAAATTAGAAAATAGTCATTTCCATTTAATTTCAGTGTCTTTTTAGCCACACATTTTTATTATTAAAATATTCCAAAGCATGTCAGTAAATAGATTCCTTTTTTTAAATTTTTTTAGCTGCTGTCGTCCCAGATGGTGATGGTACCACCGCTACCACCACTGCTGCTGCTAGGAGACCTGACTCTTTTACATCATTGTCAAAGAAGGGTACGTTTAGTTATTCTCTATACACCTTTGTTTTTTATCACAATGTATTAATCCTAATCCTATTGTGAAGCATGTCACTAGATCAAATCATTATATATCAGGTGGTGAGCAACAACAAGAGCAGGAGATCACACCCCCCTCCCCCTCCAGTGGCAATGCCAAGGGCAGAGGAAGAAAGAGGAAGGAGAAGAGTGCAGCTGCTGCCAAGCCCAAGAAAGACTGGAGCATTGAGGAGAAGGTGGAGGAGGAGATCCTCAAGTGGCTGCAGGCCAATCCCTACCTGTGGATGAGGAGCAAGAAGGGGTAAACACTATGGCTGCCACAATTAGTCAACTAATCAACTATTAAAATAGGCGACGACTAATTTAATAGTCGATTAGTCGTTACTTTATATTATTTGGAGTCAAAGTGTAGTAAAGTTGAAAGTTATAATGGCTTTCTGCCAGCTTATTTTAGCGTTTGGCTGATGTTATTCACACATATTTACGTGCGACCAGCATAGAAAGTGATGGAAATTCATATTGGCCACACGTAATACGTGCAGCCAAGATCACATTGCTACATTGGCCGCACGCATTTTAAGTGTGTCCAAAGCTGTCAATATGTCATATAACTTTGTAACCTTTTTATACTTTCAGCTACAAACGGAAGAAGGCGGCCTGGGAGATGAAGGCGGCGGAGCTGGGGATCTCTGAGGGACACCTTGAGTGCTGGTGGAAGGGTGTAAAGGACTGGCATGTGAAGCTGATCAAGAAGAGAAGTGACCAGGCAACCAAGATCCACACAGAGAGAGAGAACTGGGTCCTTAAGAATGTGGCATTTTACAAAAGTAATTACTGCACTGATCTAATCTGATTTCTGCCATGTTACATTTTCCAATGTTCATATCTTTTAAATGTATGTTGAAATTCCAAAAAACTAAATATAATGTTTAACTTACAGGTTCCATACCAAAAAAGGGGGGTGATCCCCAGGTGCCCCTGGCCCGCCAGCCGTCCCAGTCTTCACAGGCCTCTGCTACAGTGTCCAAACCCCCTGATTCGGACCAGAAACTTGAGGCAAGCGGCAGCAACGTCCTGGAGGAGCTGGAAGCAGCAGCCATGCCTTCAACCCAGACCTCATCCAGACAGGGCAGTCACAGCGACCGGCACGACAAACGTAAGAGGGAGGAGCAGTGCCTGGAGGAAGAGGACACTTGGATGGCTTTGCTGAGGTCCACAATGAAGGCCAACCAAACCCTCCTGGAGAAGCTTCTTGAGGAAAGGCCCGTGCACACAGAACGTGAGGCTTTCATAAGATTTGTGTCAGACACTCTACGCACTGTTCCCGAGGAGGACTATGCTGAAATGAAGAACCTCATTCTGGACATTGTCAGCCACCGCCGCCAGCAGCCTGCACAGTCTTCCCAGCCACAGCCCTCCACTTCCTGGAGTAGACCAGAGCTCCAGCCATCTTCCCAGCATTTCAATCAGAACTTCCAGCAGCAGCAGCATTACTTCCAGCCACAGAGCACCCAGTACACCCAGTCCTAGCAATATGGCCAGAACCAGATCCCATCATGATCTATGCTGTGCATCTTCAGTCCAGGTTCCCTAACTAACATGATCAGTGAACATGACTATTGTGGGAGCATGTTGTCTTGCCTTAGGACACCTCCCAGCAGGGGAGTTGCATCATTTCATGATAAGGTTCCTCTGGTTCTTGGCAACTTTGACATCTCTGCTGGGTCCAGGTACTGTGTCAGGTCTTAAAGATTCCTGCCTTCACGCCATGCACCAAGAACCATGGCTCCATCTGGGCGCTCCATGTCCACCAGTCTGTTCTGCAACACTGGATAACTGGTTATCATGAGGTTGTTAAGGAGGATAACAGTCTTTATAAGCTTCATGACCCATTGTAGTCAGTAGGATTTGGAATCTATTTGCAAGGATTCCAAAAGCATTCTCAACTACCCTTCTGGCCCTGGAGAGTCTGTAGTTAAATATATTCTGTTTCCTGGTTAAGTCCCTGCTAGAGTATGGTTTCATCAAGTATGTCCTGAGGCTGACAGCATCATCACCCACGAGAAAGTGTGGTATATCTTCTGTCTCCAGGCAGTGGATCTAGTCATGGGAAGCCTGCAATGTCATTGTTCTGGAGACACTCCTTGAAATCACTTTTCATTGGAGATATGTGCACCTTGCAGCTAACATCTATCCAGAGGAACTTGTAGTCAGATGTAGTATGACACTGAAGAATCCTTTATAGTTGAAGTAGTCCGATCCAGTGTTCTGTGGAGCCTTGCATGCCACATGCTTCCCATCTCTAGCGCCTATGACATGTGGAAAGTTCCATCTGTCATACCATTCCTGTGATATCTGGCGCCATTCAGCCTCGGTCTCTGGTGGAGAGAGCATCTCTTCAGCATATTCTTGGACTATGGACTCACAAACCTCCCGAACAACTTTACTGATGGTGTTGTGTGGGACTCTCCAGGCATTTTGCATATCCCTGTACTTGCCGCCAGTGGGACCGGCTCTCAAACCTAAAGCTTTCAAGTTTCTAAGGAGAACATGAATAAATTAGACCACTAAATCGCTCGATCAGTTCCATTTAAAAACAAAGCATTAATTCTACAAATAAATTTGAATGTTTTTAAGTTTTCAAGTACAAACATAAAATTGACAAACATTTTCGCTCAAGAATGATCAATTATTTCAGTCTGAGGTTGATCATGTTTGATGGGACTGTTTGCGGCATTTACAGTGTTACCAGAAACATGATTAAGACAAAAATGGATAAAAATAGATTACATGTACAAATAAATATTTATAGTAAGTAACTTTGTTTAATAAACACACTTAAAAAAGAGAATACATTAAAATGTGGTAAGATAAAGTAAAAGAGAGGGATTCTATGTATTGTGTCTTAGAGTTAAATAAGTGGGTTTTTATGGAAGACCTATAAAGAGGAAATGTTGTAGACCATGGGTGCTAACACTTGTATGAGTTTATCTTTTATTGATTGATTGAAAGAATGAATAGTCTGGTTTATTTCAACCAAAGAGGAAAAAAAATAAACTCATTACAGAAATGATGAAAGCATTGGATAAACCAGTGATCTGCGGTTTTGGAGCCACAAATGGCTCTTTTACCTCCCTGTTGTGGCTCTCTGGTTCAAGAAAAATACGTTTTTAAATTTAAAAAGTGACATATTTTCAGTCAGATAAGTCAGACAATTTTTGAGTACTGTGTACCATAGTAAATCAACTGCAGGTCAGTGAGCGTAGTCAGGATTAAAGATCATTTTTCTATTTTTTTCTTTTTAGGCATTGTAACCCTTCTGCTCTCCTTGGCTTGTTCACATTAAAAGTGGGGTCATCTAGACCCCACAAGACTGAACTTTTTTTAATCTTTGATTATTGAGATTCACTAATGTCCATGGCAGACATAAAATCCTGTCCCCCTTTGTCCACATTTGTCATGGAAGGAATCACAAATCAATATGTGATTGGAGTCATCTGGACCCCAAAGAGAGCCGAAGGGTTTTAAGTCGACCAAATGGTCAGAAAAATCTGGAAAGGCTCTCTTAAAATGAGCTCTGATTCAATTTTAGCAAGTTAAATGTATGAATTTCTGGGTGAGATTTATCAAAAACAGTATAATAAAGATTTTCTTTTTAAATATCACTACTGACTTTACACTCCCTACTATTACATTTTCTCCACTGAAATTGTCCTGCATGGGACAAGAAATATTTTATTTTGAAAGGAAGTCTTTGAATCTGTCAAGTTATAAACTACTTCATATTTAGAAAAAATGCTATTTTCTCTTGTTTTTGTTTTATTTATGACTATAAATAACCATAATAGTAACGGAAATTCAAATTGGGGTGTTATTTCTCTAAAGGGTGAAGTCAGACTTTATAGTTCCTACTGGGTTGTAGTTGGTTAGAAATGGACCTGAATGGCTCTTTAAGCGTTGGAGGTTGCCGAACCTTGGTTTAATGTTTAATGTAAAGCACTTTGTCTCTCTACATGAAATGTGCTACACAAATAAACTTGCCTTGCCTAAAAAAACAACATAAACTAAGACTCCGTTAAGTCACTTTTCATCAATTCAATACAGCAATTATTAGCTAAAGTCAAGTAGAGTTTAATTTGCTTGAAAAGGAGGAAGAAGCGAACTTCTATAATCCCATCACCACTTAGTCTCTTCACTTTACAGTTTTGCATAGATTTTGTTATCCGATTCTGATCAGATCAAGTGCAGATTTTTTTTTTTCAAGTAGCAACATTTAGTGTTTATTGATTAATTTCATTAAAAAATCAGATCAAGTAAAGAAAATCAAAACCTTATTGACTGTAATCAAAGCCTTTCAGTAATTATTACTGTATATTACAAACTTTAAAACTTATCTGTTGTAATTAAAACTTTGATTATTTCATCACATTGAAGCTCACACATTTGGAATTATTCAAACACCATTAGACTTTTTAACTCGTCTTATCTTCATATTGTGAAATTAGAGTTTCTTTATACATTTTCTTGAATGTATAAATGCTTGAACATTGTTTGAGCTCAATACTTAACTTGTTCAAGAGTTTAGTGCCACACACAGAAACACAGAAACTTTTCTTTGCGGTTCTTATCAATCTGACCTTGAAGATTAATTGTTCCTCCTTCATTTTCTAAGAACTGTTTCTGGATATTGTTCGGTAATGTTTTCCCACTAGCTCTCTATAGAAATTGTGCAGTGTAAAAATCAACAAGGTCATACAGTTTTAGAATTCTGGATTGATCAAATAAATTGTTAGTGTGATCAAGATAACCGGCTTTATGTATAATTCTGATGGTTTGTCTGTGAAGTAAAAAGAGAGGATGCAGTGAACTTCTATTCCATTTAGTTTAGCGTAGATCTTGGATTCTTGTATCCTGGTACTTTGGAATCTGACCATTATTCTCAAATAGTGCTCTCTTCTGGCGATGTCAGCATTCTGTTTAGTGAGGTTAGAGACGTCGGTTCCCTTCAGATTTCTTCCCTGACTCAATAAAGCTACTTTTTGTTTATGGTTGACAAACCTCATGAGAATCGCAGGTCCGTCCGTCTCTCTCCTCTTAGGAAGCCAGACAAAATGTATTCTTTTGGTCCATTTAAAGAGTATTTTCTCAAACCACAAAGAAGGTCTGTTAGTATAGGGTGTCGTTGAAGCTCCATCAGATTTTTCACTAAGTTCTGAAAATACAAACAGCAGTGAGTTTAGGAGTAATAGAGCTGAAGTTTGACATTGTGTCTGTCTGAACCTGCAACAAAGGGGATTAAAGCTCTACATTAGAATTCAGTTTTTGCAGCAGAGGAGACACATTCACACCGTCCTGATGTCTTTCACTGATTTGGAGAAGAATTCTAGATCTGGGCCGCATTTGAATAAGATATCGTGATTGAGAAGAGCAGACACCAGGAGGACATTTTCAGGAGAACAATATGATGGGCAGAAAGAAGTAAGACGAGAGAGAAGAGCTGAGCAGACATACAACGCCCTCTAGTGGACATGAAGAAGGACTGTTTCCTTCTAGGCTTTTTAGGTGAATTTGACTGTATGTTTTGCACATTATGAGTAGCAGCAATTAACAGCAGCCACAACATGTAATTAAAAGGATTAGAAAAATAAATACACATACAATTACAAAAAGTATTAGAGCCGGCATAAAACTGAAGCCTTCTGCCATCACTTTAAAATAAAAATAAGAAGTCTTCTTGTAAAATAACAACTTTGTTTCAGGATTTTACAACTTTATTCTTGTAAAATGTTAAGTTTTTTACTTAAACGTTTATGACTTTATTCTATATTTTGCAGATTTATTTAAATTTCTTTCACTGTGGCTCTAAAGTTCTTAAGAAGTCTTCAATTTTGATATCTGAGCCTTAAAACTGTGTCTTCACTATAATGTTTATTTGTTTACACATACAGAAGTTCCATGGTTTTATTAGTTTAAGAAATTGAGGTTCTGAAATTCAAAGGTTTGTCTTTTCTTTTGTCAGAAGGGACGGGAAATAGGTGGAGAAATCGGTCTTAATTTTGGATATGAAGGTCTTAAAGAGTCATAAATTTAATTTTAACTTTTAGGATTGTAGGAAACAATTTAAAAAAGGGATCCAATTTTAATCATGTGGGTTCTCCAGAACCAAAAACTTACTGCAAAGAACAACTATAAGAATTCTTTGTGGTTTGGGTACCAAATTAAGCAATTCTCCAAACAGGAACCAAATCTCTGTTTGAGGTATTTCATTCTAACATAAATTGGTTTATTAAATCATCAACTTTATTTACTTTTCATGAAGGATATGTAAATAAAATAAAGTGATTGATGGAACATTTGGGGTGCAGTGAATTCTGCACACGTCTTCATGTGAAATATGCTGCATTTTCTGTGTTATCAGCGTCTGCAACTGCTAAAAACGCGATATTTTTGCACATTTTCTCTGCGTAAAAGAGCTAAATTATCAAACTGTTTTGACTGCATCAAAAAGTTTACAGTTTAAATGAACATTTTGCTTATCTTGAGTACATTTATTTAATTAAATATTTTTTCCACAATCAGGTTTGGTTCCTGCTAAACTCCTAAATCCAGAAATCCTGTAAATAGAAGCTTTTTTTTTTAAATTAACCACATAGAATATCTCAGATAATTTATATTTATTTGTTTAAAAAGTTACAGAACAATTTCTCCAGTTTTCAGAAAACCACTATATTAGGGTGTTCTCCATAAAAAGTCCAAAAAATATTAAACCTTCTTATCAAAAGATTTATCAATGTATTTAAAAAAAATTATTCGGAAAGAAACTGAAAAATATTGGATCCACGAGAGAATTCAAGGGGAAAAAAAAACACAATCGACCACAAATTCAAACATTATTTTTGCATTTCGCAAAAAGCTTTTTGGGGGAAAATAACACGTTAAATGAGAGGTGCATTGTGGTGGAGGAAGTGTCATGGTCTGGAGCTGATTAAGCTTTAGCTCCTGTGTTCCTTCGACTAGTGTTACCGTTCAACTGTTTACACATTTAACACTAAATTCTTGGATTATATACAAGACGATGAATCAAAATCTGAATTTAACTGTTTTTTGTCCCTTTTTACAGTGGAGTTAGCCAGAGTCATTTTGATTCTTCTTTGGCTCCTTCTTTTCACCGTTTGTATTTGGTTTCAGACTCAATCCAGTCTTTTTACCTTCGTCACAAACCTGCAGAGATGTAAAAAGTTATTCCAAGAACACTTCCCCTTTAAAAGGTTACACCATCACTTTTGGCAGGTAGTTTTTACCAGAAATAATATACCCAATAAAAAGTATTTCTCATTACAAATGTGCCAAAATATGACAATATATGATAAATTAGAGTATTTTTTTCATAAATTGTGGTTTATGGACCAAAATTGAAAATAAAAGCATAGTAAGATCCTGAAAACATGCTTATTTTAAAAATAATGATACTGCACCCCCCCCCCCCCCATTCCTGGGAACGTGAGACTTTACCCAGGGACCATGACACCCAGAAAAAATGCAACATATTGAAAATCATGTAAATCTTTAACAGAGATTCTCAAAATTTCCTTTCAAAATAAGACTTCCTGTGTCACACAGGATCATCTCGATGAAGTAAATCAAGTGGCAGGTAGTGCAATTTGAGCAATTAAAAATTAAATAAATAAATAAGCGTTTGTGGTGCTTCTTAGCCAGAAATTCACAACTTTCTAAAATTAAAACAAAGCTAAATAACTGTATTTTTTAAACCATGAGGCACACTTAAAACACGGAAATATGTCAAAATGTTTAATCCTCGATTATCGAACCACTATGGCTACTGTGCTTTGGAGGCTCACAGAGTGATAAGGTATTATTTTACTTGACTTTACAGTAACTTTTTTAAATTAAAAGTTTTATATTTTTCTTTAACCGGAGAGCCACAATAGAGGAGTAGAAGAGACAGACGTGGCTCTGGAGCCGCAGGTTGCAGACCTCTATTCTAACGAATATTTTACTGCTTTCAAATTTTTAGAGATGTCCTTGAGATCTATCATATAAAGTTGAGTTAAATGAATAAATATTTTAAAAAGAGTTGTGAGTTTCTCCTCAACACCCGTGGAGCATCACTACTTTGTTTGAGCACTAGAGGGAGCCAGACTCTTTGTGTGACTGATGTTCTCACAGCCTTCAAGTGTTTTCTGGATAACTGAGTTTCTATTGATTTTAAAGAGTTTTGTCTTCATCTTTTCTCCCTTTCTCATGGTTCCCGTGAACAGAGTCCAACTCCTGTAATGATCCGTGTTTGCTCTCCATCCTTTGTAAACTGCTCTGTAACAACCTTGGCAGAAGATGCTGATGCAGTAACAAGCCACCGCCACTAGGGGGAAGAAGAAACCCACCAAAAGAGCAGAAGTCTTATCCGACTAATGAGAGTTTAATGTGGTAACTTTTCTGAGCTCCACATTATCATAGTGCAGCAAACAGCAGACTGAGCAGCAGATGCAGAAGTCACACTGTTTTCAGATGAGAGCGCTCGGCGGCGGCGTGGATGCTGCCGTCTGAATTTCTCACGGCAAACACACAGATGTTGAGCGTGGGCATTCTCACAGTCACATCCCCACATGCAGCGTGCGGCACCAATGAATGAATCTGTAAACAAGTCACTTTGTCCTCTAAGTACATTCAAGAACGAGGAGGGCGGCTCAGCGGATGCTTCCAGATCCACCACCCTGTGATTCCGGCAGCACCGGATCCGGAGATCATCGGTTCTGACCCGCTAGCACACCTGAGTCAGGTAATTATCAGAAAGAAGGACAGAGGTGGCAGGCAAACAAGCAGAGGGAACCAAAGATAGCTGAGGTTCAGGCAATACATTGTGCTGTCTAAGCTTCCTTAAAGGGTCTGTGCTCTAAATTACATGTGTCAAAGTCAAGGCCCGGGGGCCGGATCCGGCCCTCCAGATCAGTTTATTGTATTGTTACTAATGGCGTGATGTTATCATGCGTTTATTTCTAACTTGTATAATTTTAAGAAAATACATTTTTACCGAGAGTAAAATATTAAAAGTTATTTCAGGTTTAAGTTGATTTATTCTGGAATAATATTCCTGCCTTTTTATTGTTCATAATTATGCT
>NC_050513.1:3966354-3966566 GCF_002922805.2 Oryzias melastigma
ATCCGGAGATCATCGGTTCTGACCCGCTAGCACACCCGAGTCAGGTAATTATCAGAAAGAAGGACAGAGGTGGCAGGCAAACAAGCAGAGGGAACCAAAGATAGCTGAGGTTCAGGCGAAAAGTCGGGCTGTCTAAGCTTCCTTAAAGGGTCTGTGCTCTAAATTATTAGTGTGAGCGTTTTCAGCTACTAGCTTCAGTGATTTCAGCTATC